>NW_009647856.1:7108363-7122967 GCF_000708025.1 Charadrius vociferus | reverse complement strand
GGGGGGGCGGGAAGGGGAGCGCGGCGCGGCCTCGGAGGGGTCCTGGGACGGGGTTCAGCCCTATCCGCAGGGGAGAGGAGGGCAGGAGAGGAGGAAAACCGCTTTCCTACTGTGTGCGAGGCGTAGTTTCCCGGTGTTGAGCCGTGTTAAGGGTTATTCCTTCCCCCCCCCTTTTTTTTTCTCCCTGGGATTTCATTTTCTTCACATCCTGCCTAAAAACAACTTATGTGTCATAGCTGGCAACTTCAAAAAAAAAAAAAGGAAGAGAGAGTTGAAGAAAGGTTTCATACCCGTGCATTGTTCAAACTTTAGATGTATGGTATTACTGACTGGCTGAGGGTGACGGGAAAGAGCTGCTTTATTCCTCTTCATTGTGTTCAGGCTGACCACAATTTAATTTTACCAGTGAAAACTGTTGGCTCAAGCAGCGGCAGATTCTAGTTCAAAACGCTTTTTTCCCCTACCCCGTGTCAGGTGCCTCTTCCATCTGGGGATGGTAAGGGTGAGATGGCTGGTGCTGCTTACGATTGTAATCTTCGGTAGTTTTGGGCGAGGTTTAGTATGTGTAAGAGAAGCCACAGCCTTAAAAACACTCTCGGGATTTTCAGCCATTCAGGATCTCAAGGGCATGTTTCCTGAATAGTTTTTGTTTTAGTGTGGCACCGAGAGGAGGCGGCTGAAAGCGGAGCTCTGTTTCGCTTGGTCCTGTGCGAGTGTGTAGCAAGTAGATGATTCTTGCAGTACCAAGTGTGCAGATGAAATAGGAAAGAAATTTGGAGAAGGCTGTCTACCTTTCTAAAAACTTTGCAAGGATTTTGAGCTGTAACAAGTAGCAGAAATGTAAGGAACAATTATTTTCTTTCCCCTTCCCCTTTTATGAAGGGCACAGGAGGAAAGACTTCTTTCCAAACCCTAAAGCATAAATCTTAGTTTTAAAAGCTCTCGCAATTTCTGGCTTAGGCTAATAAAAAGGTATTAAGAATCCTCTATAGATCCTTCACTAATGCAGCATTGCAGATGGACTTCATTACATGGGTGCTACTGTAGAGAATAATGACTGTGGTTTTTCTCTTTCCTTTGCAGTAATTACTGCTGTATAAGGGGGGAGCTGGTATTTAAACAGGAGGGGAAAAAAAAAAAGGTTGCTCAATCGAGTCTCCAAGAAGTGAAGATACGAATTACTTCTCAGAAATGAAGTAGATTTTTTCCAGCTGGGCCTTTCTTATCAAGGATTTGTTTGGGGTTTTTCCAGCAGAGAGTGAATGAGTAAAATACAGTTTTATGACTATAAGTACAAGTAGTATCTGACACTGGAAAGGAAGAGGGAGATTCTATATTACATCTCTAGTTTGTCAATAGTAAAACTCTTCTCCTGTTGGTCATAGCTGCTTTTTCTCTGCATGCGTCTGAGAGAAATATTAACCAAGAATGTTGGCAGAGGGGCTTGCTGGTTGGATATAGTAACTGGAACAAGTTAACTCCTGAACAGTTGACAAGTCTCAAGCTGACTGACCTTCTAAAATGCTGGAGCATGAAAATAAATGAGCATATGAATGTGGCTTTCAAAGCCAGCCAGACAGGCTGTGTCAAACACTGTTACCAAGTCATCCCTCCTCTCTTTTTTTTTAATTAAAAAATAAAAGCAAGGAATTTTAATTTCCAGTGTAACTAACTGCTTAAAGATACCATTTTCAATTGGGTGTGTATTGATTATCACTGTACCAAGGAAAGTCCAGGGCAAGACTTTACTGCAATGTTTTGCCAGTGCTGTTTTCAGCTCTGTTTGCCTTGGGCAGGCAGACCTTTATGTACTTACACAGGAATGAAACATGCATTAAATTACCTGCTTTTTAAAGTAAACACCTCTGCTTTGTGTTTCAGATGTCTTCTGCCCTCCTCCCTATACCAGCACAGCAGTCACAAAAAGAAACATAGGAAAGCCACCTGAGATCTAGCTGTGAGACTGTGACACAGACTTACTGGGGCTGAAAATTATCTTGCTGTCTTAAATACTTTGTAAAACAGGATTTGGTTCACCTTTGCTATGACTGTAGCAGTAGTTACATAATGAAACCCTAAACCCCAGTGATGCTACACCTGTAACGAGGGAGAAGTTCTCTAATTATAGAGGAGTCTGTGCCTGAAATTGTTTATATACACTTCATGTTTCTAAAGTGTCAGCTGTCATAGATAGCACCACCCTGATGTTAACAGAGGAGATTTAAAAAGAGTGACTTTAAAAGAATTGCATGCTTTCCTTACTGAAATTTATGTAAGGACATTTGAAGTCGGAGGAGACCTCAGCCATCACCTGGATGTGTTTAAAGCCCCGTATAATACTGGACTGGACAGCCCTGGATATCATATGTAGTTTTCCCACAGAGCAGGTACTGGTCATCAAATCTCAACTGTAGAGTACCAGTGAGAGCCTTATCATTATGATTGGGTAAGGCGTTAATCTAAAGAAAAGTAACTACTTGTCACTGGCTGTAGTTTTGTTTTTAGTCGGGGCAGGGAAGGATTCTGTTGCTGTAAATGCATGGGAAATGTGAGCACTTCAGGGATCCTTCTCTGGTGATTTAACCCACACTGCTGTATATGAACCTTTGCCACTGGCCTTCTTTGCTTTGGGCAACAAGGTTCAGCTGAAGCTGCTGTTGATGTAGTGAATGGGGAACAGAGTTTACATGCAAGGGATAAGGCATGCGAGAACCTGCTTCATGTATTTCTCCTAAATAAATTCTTCCTTGAGGTTGGACCAGTGTGCTTAGCATCGTCAAATGCTGCAGTGGTATTCAATTATCTGTTTTAAAAGAAGCAGCATTTCCCGAACACTGCAGAGAGGATGATGAGGTAATGATGATCTAGACTTTTGCAAAAGCTTGTCTTGCGTTGGCTTAGTTGTCTTCAGTAGGTGACAAAGTTTCTAAAGTGTTGGGTCTCAAAAACCTAAAAAAGCTGTTCTTGAAAAATCCCAAAAGACCAGTTAAGAATGAAGTAAGGTTTTGGACCTTCTTTTTCTGGTATCTTGAAGCTTGGATTAACATGTGACCTTAAGCATTATTTCTAAACAAAGTATGATTTGGAGGATTCAGTGTAGTAATTGAATTATTACTTAAGTGATGAAAATACTGGTTTGTGATTGTTTCCTTTCTTTTTAAGTGTTTGCTACATTTAATTTGAGATCCAATTCAGCAAACCATTTAAGTGTGTGATCAAATATCCTAGTGAAGTCAGCTGGATTTAAGTTTTACTGAATTGGTGCCTTGCCCATCTAGTTCTTCTAAAAACTTATGTACACAGGATTAATTATTTCACTGTTGGCAGCTCTCACAAATTCTAGTGCAAGTTGTATGAATGACATTCAGTGTGTTTCTTGAGGCTCCAGCTTCCAGATTTAGAGGACTGAGAGAATCTTTGTTTTTAGTTTTAAAACTAACGGATTTTGCATTTCTCTAGCCTGTAGAGGAAAGTTTGAATTGTCACAAATTCACCACAGAAACCAGAAAGTTTAAAACAAAATATTGAGGTTACTTGCATTAAATTCCCTTGAATTCTGGGAGTCCTGTGTGGTTGCTAACACTCCAATTACTCCGGTTGTAGCTGCATGTCTGTCCTGAGCTGCCATTCCACTGTGAGAGTACCCCGAGTTCCCACCTTGTTAAACATTGTTCAGACTTACTCAACATCCATTCTAAAAATCTCAGTCAGAATTGATATCCAAGGAAATGTCTATAAAAATGCTGTTGGCCTGGTCCTTGTTTAGAGGACCATACTGTCATAGACTAGGGGGGTGGGGTGTATTTTTTCTTGTTTGTTTTTTTTTTTTAATGGTCAGCATTTCTATTTGACTGGCTGTACTATGGTGACAGTCCCTCTCTAAACAAGGGCAGGAACATTTCCTGGTTACTGGATGTTAAATAGCCATGACTGTTTCAGACAGACAGGCTTTTTCATGAGCAGATAAGGAATGTATATCATAATAAAATGCATTAGCACATTATAAGCATCTACACTTACGATATGGAGAAGAAAATTCAGAATCTAACTGCGTTGGCCAATTCTGCTTTGCCTTGGTTCCTAAACATCAACCATTGTTGATTGTTATTTTGGTTTTGTTTTGACTCTTTCTGTAAGAACAGCTTACAAATTTACTGTCTGATTCTGGGGGTTTTATGTGCTCAAAGCAATACCTCTTCAGCCATCCTGTGTGCTCCAAGGGTTAGTCAGCTTGCCCATGAGGTTTGTCCTTTGTAGGCAGTACTATCACTTGGTCTCTTCTACCAGAAAGCTTAAATCTTACTCCGTATCACAGGAGTAGGACATGGGTTACCTCTGAAACTCGAGGATTTACTCTGTATTTCGTATGCTGAAGGAGATAAGAAGAATTCAGAGTAGCTGGTAGCTCTGTTCATGAGGAGGAAGTGTGTCCACCATACTGGATCAGTTAGTGTTGAGGAGTCTGTAACAGCAGTGGCTCAGTGAAGACATGTCATGGGCTAGTTGGTTTTGTTTAGCTGTGATGTTGTACAGCAGGTTCAAAGGTATGTTGCAGGAGCACTTAATACAAGAGAAAATTCATCAGGTTATTAGACACAAATACCTGGCCTGTTTTGGGAAGCCCTGTGGTCTCCTGACCACAATGTGCAAGAATCTGAATGAATTCCTGCTCTCTGCTTGCCTTGTTTTACACTCTCTTTCCTCAGCAGCTGCTGCTGTCAGAGGCTAATAGAGATACGGGTCTCTAGTCTGCCCCTGTACCATCATTTTTATAAAACCTATCCCACAATAACACTTCAAATGACCTCAGAGTACTTTCAGATGATTTTTCCAGCTGCTTAAGTCTCCAAACTCAAGCACCACCATGGAGTACAAGAGCACTGATGGTGTATGCAGAGCTGAGTGTGTGCGTTGGTATGTCTGTATACAGCTCACAGATTAGACAAACCTTGAAGTTCACTGGCCAGTTCTTCTCTTTCGGTTGTATCACTGAGAAATTGCTGTTTAAGAACAGGCAAAGTGTGTGTGATGCTCAGAGTACAGTCTAGGCTCAGAAATGTAGCTTAAAAATGTTTTATGCAGAGTATTCTAGAAATTGTATGTATAGTGAAGGGAGGGAGAGACTGATATTGTGCCCTTTTAAAAATGTATAACTTTCTAAAAATTGTTGACTCTACTTACCTTAAATATATCATGCAGTAAATGGGATGATGGTGTCTGTTTGCTGGCTTTTGGCTCCTGGCTTATGTAGTGATTGACTTTTAGCCTCTAAATGTCTTCAAGTTTTCTGGGATTGATCTTTTTGCCTATTAAGCTAGTCTTCAAACAGGATTATTAATAAACAGTTTTTTTCAATCTCTTGCTACTAAAAAACAGTCCCTTGTAAATACTTCTCCACTGAAGTTCAATGTTAGCAATCTTAGTCAGCCCAACTATAAAAATATCCTTTTTAAGAGGACAGACAGCACCTTATCTTTGATGGCAACTTAATACAATCTGTCTGAATTATATGCCTCTGTCAAAGCAAAACTAAATCTTTGGAAGTAAAATTCAATGTTAACTTCAGAATATTTCAATTTCCTCCTACTACCCTCTGACAAACATGCATGATATGGGAATTGTATTGTTTTAAATATCTCATGAAGGGTAGCTCTAGTGTAACCAAGGAGTGATCACTTCAGCTGATATAATCACAGCTGCCCTAAGACGCCTTTTTGGTTTAATACTTGGAATCTTCTCTCCAAATAGTACTGTTCCTGTCACAGTTCTGCACTTATGCGTCATGGTCTGACTTTTTTTTTTTTTTTAAATTAATCCCTTATGGTACAGGCACACATCTCTTAAACCAAGCAAAAAACAAACAAAAAAAAACCAACAAAAAACCCCAAACCACTGCAATGCATTGAATAAACCAAGCAACAAATCCTGTTGTGAGCAACTTTCATTTTTAATGCACCTCTGAAGGTCAGGAGGAACAACCGCCTGTCGTCCTGCTGTTCTTGCTCTCTCTGAGGATGGTTACCTTATTTTTGAACCCTTGCTTGTTACCTAAGCAATCCTACTGAAGCAGGCAATGGGGTTGTCATGAAATTCATTAGATTCTTGTCTATTTCTATCTTAAATCCACAAAGTCTTTCAGCTGATAGAGAGGACATAGAAAGGGTGAAGGGACTTCTGTGTTAGCTATGGTTAGAAGGGGAATTTGCCTGTAAAGCATGTTGTATGTATTCCAGCAGTGCTGGGCAACCTCACATCAGCTGTAACTGCACTAGGCACTGTGCAAACATGTAGGACTTTCTCCCTTAGAGCATAAAAACCAGAAGAAATAATGTATATGAACGGGTTGTGATCTTCTTAACGTTTACCCTTGAAGTGTTAGAGATGATGTGAAAGATGGAAGGGGAGAAGACCTTCCCTCCCATGCCCTTTCTGCAGGCTCACAGGCTATCACACCAGCTCCCAAACTTTTCTGAAATGAGTAAAACCTCCAAAGAAGCCACGGCTTACGACACAAAAGCAGAATCCGTGCCATATGCTTGCTACTTGATCTTGTGTGGGTGTCTCTCTTAACCAGTTGCAGTCACTGCCTTTATTCATTGTTCAGGAGCTTTGTGAAATGTCTGAGCTTGAGCTCCAAAAAGAGTAACAGGAGCTTGCTGGAAGCAGAGTTATTTATTGTTATTTAGAACTTGTGGCTTTAATGTTTATTAATACTGAATCTGGGTGTTCCTGCTGTCCTGGATGTGGATAGCCCACTGTGAAGCTTAGACCTGGTCATGCTAAGGTTTTGCTGTTGGAGAAAGCAGAACAGTACTCTTAAATATTTTCTTCTCCCTCACAGTTTTGGCCCATTGATTGGTTTCTTGGTAACTTTGATTAATATATTCATTTGGTTAGTCTTTAAATGTGGGTCTTATCTATGATATCTATTGTAATCTGGAGCTGTGACCTGTCACAATGTAGTCTATAAAACTGGTTCACAAATGGTTTTGAGTATAATTCTAGAAATCTAGTAGTTGTCTATAGTACATCACTGAGGGACTGAATAAACATGGCGTGTCCAGTTTATACTGGGGACAGCTGGATAAAAATTGATGATGCAGCTTAGAAGTGCTGATGAGAAATAATACTTATGTTGGATGTCAGTAGAATTACTCACCTCTTGCTGATCCCTCCTTGGAAAAAATACTCTTTTCCATCTGAACATCACCCTGAAAGTCATGGGATGAAATATGAAGTCAGTGAGAGTTTCTGTGAATTCCAGAGGTATCAAGATTTTCTCTGATAGTCATGCCTTCTAAAAACTATATATATTTTTGTGTGTGTTTGTGTGTAGCATTTCAGAGAAGTCAAGATTTTCACTGATAATGTTGCCTTCTGAAAACGAGATGTGTTGTCTTGTGTATATGCATGCTTGTGTGTGGCTATTCAGTGCCACAGGGTTTGTTGTAGATGGAGCTGCTGTTGCAGAACACGTTCTAGATTTGGGCTGCTCTTTCCTAGTTAGGCTTTCTGCAGCACAACTTTTTGGTTTGAGCCTGGGTATGTTGCAACCAGATGATTCTGAAAACCAGGACCAAGAGCATGTTTCTACCTCTGTGGCATCACTTAAAGATCATTGTCCTGAGGATGCATTGTATCTATTTATAGCTAATGTTATTAATAGAAGGAAGGAAGAATGTTCTTTTTATGTAAAAGCAAGGCTAAATCTTAATCTTTAGACCTAATGTTCATAAGAAAGGCTATCAAATGCTTTTATTGTGGCAATCCAGTGCTCTGTTTATGTGGATTGTGCTTCCAAGACTTGCTGGACTGCAGCCTAGCTACATTGTGTGGGAGCCTTCCCACAGGACACATGTTCATGTCTACGGCATAGATGAGGGAGCGTTCGTTCGTACGCACCTCTGGTAATGTCATAGCCCTCTCCTGGGAGGAAACGATCAGCGGGATGGAATTGTTGCTCAGTATTGGCAGATGTTATCTCACTGCTATGAAACACTAATCAGCTTACCAGGAGGCTCTGGTTTCTCAGCCCTCAGCTGACAGGGTAGGGAGGAAGGTGAAGTAATCCAATTGAATTGGAAATGCAGACTTGACTTTGCTTCTCGTGTCGCCTCTAGAACCATAATAAAGGGAGAAGCACTTGGGAAGCAGGACCATCTCATTTAATTTGTACAGTGTCAGGGTAATGGTATCCAGTTCCCAGCTGGTTGCATATAATGTGGTACTTCAGAACCAACTGTTTTGAGGAATGCATCACTGCTGTTCCCTGGTCACAGGCAGCATGGGTGAAAAGATGGACTGTAAGAGAACAAGGCAATTTCTTGTTGCAAAGGATGTTTCAACATATTGGAGAGAGAAATGAGCTAGGTTCTACTTTTTACCCACCCTGTTTGTGCTGATAGTGCACAGGGATGACTTTTGTCTTTGTGATACTTTGGCAGAAGCTCTTCCTTCATTCTCCTGTTTGTGCTGATAGTGCACAGGGATTATTTTTGTCTTTGTGATACTTTGAGAATGAAGGAAGAGCTTCTGCCAGAGTGTTTTGGGAGATGATGACAATTCAGAGAGTTATTACAGAACGGAGTGCTAGGACGTTTTTAAAAAGTGGGGCTTTTGCTCCAGTAAGTGCTGGATATATGTCAATTCCAGTAAGCCTTTTCCAAATGTACAAGCACTGTTTCTTCACGGCTGAGTGCAATAAAAGCTCTGTAAGCTTTAAAACTCAATTTTGCTATGTAATGTGATGGTGCAAAAATGGCACTAAGTTCTGTTCATGGATCTTTCACCAGAAGTAGTTGGCATAGAGCCGCTTCAGTAACATACCAGTTAACTGCAGCAGTGTCAGGAAATGAACTGGATTTTGTTTCCCTCATGTGGTCTGATAAATAGAATTCTTGTCTAAAAGCTAATAAAAGATGAAGATATTTGAACTCAGTCAGTTGGTATCTTAGCTGATGGGATTTTATTACTGTTAATGATATGTCATAGTGGAAAATACAAACTAAATCCATAGGACAGGTATGTATATGCAGGGTCCATGCTTGTAACTGTAGACATCTGGTTTGGAAGCACATGAGATGGGGTACAGAACCTTGCTATGCTCTATTTTTAAAGTCACTTTTTGGAATAAGGCTGATTTTTATTTTTTTTTTTTTTAAAGGTGCCCATAGATGGTAGACGTGTTCTAGAGCATAAAGATATGCATTTTATTAACCTGTGTGGGATATTTATTTTCCACTCCTTTTTCAAGTATTTTAAAAAGCAGATTTAAATATAACATGTTGTTCTCCATTTTCAGAAATGAATAAAGCTAGCAGCCCTACATAATACGCTGATGGCATTCTACGCTGCATCGGGATTGATTAGTCAAGAAGGTGTGATGCCTAGAAATTGCCTGTCAGATTCCCCTGAAATGGCATCTGAAATCTCTCCAAAGCATGCACCTGGGAGCATGGAGAGCGGTGGCAGTGTGGAGAATCGTGGCAGCCAAGCTAGGTGCAGAAATCTTGCCTTGGTAAGTGTTTAATGAGCCTTATGCTTAGTGATACACATTATATTAGTAGCTTTGTTTACATCGCAGGATTTTTTTTTTTAATTAAGAGTTAATTATTTTTTTTTTTTTGCCATCTCTAGTCCCAAATGATTGCTTGTGGTCTTGGTTGTTAACAAACTGCAAGGTCAGAAACAACTATTCTGATTTGGCACAAGAGCTTGTTATTCTGGTCTGATTGTCTCTGAGAGGTTCGAGAGTGCTTCTGCCTGGCTGTTCCTCCCAGAGAACTGGGAACAGAAGTAAGGAGCACACTTTACGCTGGGCAGCTCGGTGCAGCCACCTGCATGTGGTGCACAGTTTGATGTGCATCTCTACCCTCGCTTTCTTAAGTAGCTCGTAATGGAACTTAAGGATAGTGTTGGTTCTATATGCTGTTTCTTGCTTAAGCTCCTTGTTGACACTACTGAATGAAGGTCTCTGCTTATTCCACCTTCATATAATTAGGTGAGTAACAAATACGTCACCATAAACAAAGCTGTCTTCACATTAGTGAATATGAGTGTGTGGCTATTTAAATAGTATATGAGTAATTGAGGGAGTAGGATGCACTTCTGCATTTTTCCAATTAGCAGGATGATTCAGGCAATGAACTCAACAGTACTGTTTGTACTGTGACAGGCTAAGCCTAGAAAGCAGGTATAGTTTCTTGCACATTTTTTTTTATCATCACAACTATTTGAAAAGCATACATTTGTAACTGAGCAGAGTACTCCGGTAAACATGCTTTCCCTAAATGGGAATCTAAATCTCTGTCTTGCCTTAAACATGGAATTAGGCTTTCTATCTTTCCCTCTGCTCTCCCTGCTAGTTTCCTTTTAGTGAAGTAGTTTGTTGCTGTGAAAGAATAAGTGAGGAAAATAAGTTCACAAGTTGATACCTGTATTTATCTATATACCTCAGAAATGCCTAGTGTTTTGTGCTACTTTGAGCTTTTTGGCAACTGAGGTGATTCCAAAGATATTCCTTCTTTGTTGTTTCTAATGAAAATACAACTCGGTTAGTATTTCGCTGTATCCTTAAGGCAGCTTGTGTTGCTAGTTAAAACACAAAACAAGTATTACTAAATTTAGTCCCTTAACTGTTTCTGATCTGATCAAGAGCAAAGTTGTGAAGGGTCAAGGTGGGGGATGTTGAGAGTGTAGCCAAGTACACCATTTGGACTCAGGTATTTAGAGAATGTTGTTTACAATACGAAAACTGATTGGATCTTAGAAAAATACAGTGGGAGTTACAATTTGTTAAAGAATTACAACTCAATTTTACACAGAATTATAAGATAATTTTATGCATTACTCTGACTCCAGTTTTTCTGGTTATCAAACTAGTAGCCAATTATGTTTCCATGGGTTTTATTCTTAGCTGCAGTAGCAGGCATGGGACTGGCTATTTGAAAAAATCAGTATTGAATAACGAGGCTGTGTATCAATCAGTATGTTTGTGCAGTCTCATCCTGAGTCTGCTGTGTCAGAAGATGACATAGATCCCCTTAGTCTAACTAGGTCTTACCATGTGATAACCCATACGATGATGCATCAGCTAGAATTGAAATCCCTTCCTAGTCTGTAATGCAGTAATTTATAGATGGAGTAAAAGCTGGCAGCAGGTTTAGGCAATTCCCATCAGACCTGCGCATCAGCAAAAGAAGTTCCCAAAGCCTTTAGTTTGTTTTGTTTGAGTTTGTGCATGAAGAAACCAAAGCGTGTACCGACAAGTTTAATTCTGGTGCCACAGATCCCCTTCCATGACTGTTCTTCCAACAGTATAGTAGGTGGCATGTCTTATAAAGGTGATAGCTAGCGTGTGTGGAATAACAGGTTGTAGAATGGAAACTCTTTTTAATAAAGGCATATTTCAGTTCCTGAGTTTGAGAGGGGGTCTATGGTGAGCTCAATATGAAGGAAATTCGGGCAATTGTAATTGAGTGAATAGGATTCAAGTCTCAGATCTCTCCTTTTTGTGATCATATGTAAGAAAACAGTATTGTTCCATTGACAGATACCTTTTCTCTTTTCAGCACTGAAACAGGCTTTAGAAATCCTCAGGATAAAGAGCAGTATTCTTCAAATATTTCTTTTTCTATATGCTTGTGTAATTGTGTATTAAAGGTGTGATTTTTATTTTTATTACAGACCACTAAGCATCAGGGGATTTGTAAGAGGAAAAGCTAGTTGTTAAAATATTCTCCTAGAGACCTGATCTTCTTGCTTTGGTAGTTTTGCTATAAAGGTTCAGAAGATGCAGAAGTTTTGATGGTCTAATGAGAGGGAGGGGATGTATAACTTTGTGTAAACAAGTAAGGGACAGATTTTTCAGGCACACCAGACTTTCTTAACTCTGAAACAGAAGCCATTACAGACTTATCTGCCGCTTCACTTATCGCTTTTCTGGGTCTGTTCACTTAGAGACACAACACGGAAGGTCAGGGTTGACTTTGAATTTTTTTTTAATGGCCTTGCAAAGGGGAAAAAAAAAGCGTAGCAGTGTGTTTTATGACAGGCCTGTACTGCTGCAGGCTCCTTCCTACTCGATTACAAAAAAATGGCTCTTAAGCTTCTTGGTGTCAAACTACATTAGTCACTAAACATAACCTTTGTATTGCATCTGTGGAATTCAAACAAACCTAGGGATGTGATAACAGACAAACACTTGGACTGTCTTTAGCCTACGCTGACTGCTTAGAGCTGATGTGGCTGACTGTCGGCTGTTCTTGCATACTGTGTGTCTACGCTGGCATTACTTGCTGTGGAACTGGTTGTCAGTTTAAGAATGACTAGGAGATGGACATGAATGGCTGTGTGCCAAAAAGGTCTTAAAATTGTGTGTGTGTGTGACTCTTGCTAGTCAGCTGTTGCTGGTTCAGTTTAATTTTGCCAGATTTCTCAGCTTCTTACCTACACAAGGGTGCTTTTAGTTAATCTTTGACAATTTCAGTCCTTAAAGCCAAGTTCCAAAACCCATTCTTGAATGACATTCTCTGATATGTGACATAAGAATTAACTTGTAGTGAAATGCGGTTGCAGCAACTTAAAGACACTTAATTTGGAGATAAAACTAGGTCTTAGCTTTTTTGAAGCAATTTGTCCTGTTCTGTTGACTGAATAGGACAGACAGATTTCTTAAAGCCAATCCTTCTTTTTTAGTGCTTCACTCTGGTAATTGTACTGTGTAACTATTCTCAGCCATGAGTAACTGCTTTAGTTTCTAAGTGTGAATAACATGCTAGGACAATAGTATTGCCTATGAAAATTGTACCAGAAGGTGCTGTTTGTACCTAAAGTGAGCTGTGCTATTTGGAACTGCACTAGCAACAAGCTGTGTCAGTGCCTTGGGTCTTTTGATATGACTTCAGTACTACACCTTCTGTATCTGAACATGTCTTACTGAGTGATAGGTTTGAGGGATAGCGAGTTCTTGTTACTCTCAATGGATCCTGCTGTGGGTTGTTTGGTTTTTTTAATTTTATTTTTGCCTTTGGTTCAGACAGACCCTTGGGTAATGCTGCAGTTCATCACCACTCTTTTTGGGGCAGTGGTGACCTCCAGAATTTGGTCAAGTGACCATTTCTTTGGTCACTAATCAAGTGGCTTAAATCGGCAGATGGCCATGATTCTGGAAAGAGGTCTTGCTTATTCTGTTTGTTAACAAGCTTCCTCTGTGGCTCTAACAAGACTTGACGTCCAGTCACTGAAGGTGCTTTATCACTACCAAACAACATTGTACAGTACAGGTGACACTCTGAACACTGGTTACATACAGAAGAAGAGCAAGTATCTTCTGAGTAGTCTGAGATGGCTCATTATCGTATTTAGCCATTTAACTCGGGGTTGACCTGGTTATTCTGTAGTTATGATGTCTCTTGGAGCCTAAAAATTAGTTGCTATGACCTTTATAGTTTTTTGATCAGTAGAGATAATTCAAATGCAACAGACCTGATTTTCTAAGGGCACTGCGTTACTGTCTCTTTGCTCCAGCCTCTCTGAAGAGATCCTGGAATTCCAGTGTGGTTTTAGGAGTTACTGGAAAAGGACAGATAGTGTGTCTGTTAGCCCACCACCACCCTTTTTCTCACAATTTGAGTGTGCTGAGTCTTGTGATGCTGAGCTGCACTTCAGGTACGGTCAAGGGAAAGTACTGAGAAAGATTCCTTTCATAAAATTAAGGTGGTTTTCCGCCTTGATACTGATACTCTGCAGGCTTTACTGTACTACAAGGTCTTTTACCATGTCCCAGTACTTTGCCAAATACAAACTGTACACACAAAAAAGAAGAATTTTGGACTGTTTGATACTTTCTATGGATACAGTTGTCTTTGGGCAGGTGGAAGCCATTCCTTACAGGCCGTGGAGAGGGCTATGCTATGCTTCATCCACTTTAAATTGATATTAGTGTGACTTGGAAGCAGTATGCCTTAGAAAAATGAGAGTAATTGTTCCTATCAGCAGGGCAAGAATCAGAGAGGAAGAGGGACTTGAGGACTGCTTGCTTTAGACCATGAGTATAGAACTAAGGTAAAGAGCCTGACTGCTAGGAAGGAATGACCTTGCTGTAAAATGTGTTGGTGAGCATGTGCATAGAGTGCAGATTGCCTTCAGGATCTATAAACTGCATCATTCTGCTTCAAAGTGGGATCTGGTAGATAGAGATTATTCCAGCAGGTGGGCCGCTCTGCTCTTCAGCCCTCACTGATAGTCTGAACTTCCAAAGTGATTTCTTTGTATTGCACTACTTTCTTTATCAAGGAATACTTGGATTAGAGCTTCTGTAATGTGAAAGCCAATTTTAACTTGTCTTGCCTTTAGTGCATGTAGTGGTCAACACATTATATATAAAAATACATACAGGGCTGTCCCTGTCTACCACCTGTTCTTCCCTGTTTTAAAACATAACGTTCTCCATTCTTCCAGCTTTCCTGTATATCTAAACTCTCAGTGCTCCTTGCTTTGTTCTGGACCCAGTCCAGCTTGGCTGCATCCTTTCCAAAGTTCAGTGACTGAATCTGAACTCTGTGTTCTGAATGAAGATGTGCTGTTATTTCATCACCCTGGTTA
>NW_009647856.1:7093037-7108318 GCF_000708025.1 Charadrius vociferus | reverse complement strand
ATTTAAACTGACCTGCAACTCCTTCTGTCTTGTATTGCTGCTTAGATGTTGTTCATCACTCTATATTCATGTGACTTTCAAGTGAGTTTCATCTCGTGGATTACCAGCACACTTACATGGTTCATGAAGATCTCATTCCATCCTACCTAGTTCTTGCAGCAACATCTTCCAGCATAAGGACATCAACAGATACTGAGTTAATAGTCTACTGTTGTTCGTGGAGTATCAGATAATAGAAATGTAGGGATAAAGCTGCTCAGGGCTTGTCTTGTTTCATTATACAACTTAGTATACATCATGTTACTTCTCAAAAATAACAGTCTCTCTCCTGCCGCCCAGTTACATAGGTACCTGGCAGTAACTTCATCTAGGTGTAGTTTCCTTATTCATCTCTGAAGGTATTTTTTGGGACCATGTAATAAAGCCTTCAAATCAAGGCTTAGCACATCTTGTGCTTGTGCCTATTGGCCAAGTCAGTAACCCTCTCATGAGAAATAAGATTGGTGTGAAATTATTGGAATTTTGTAAAGTGTTTAGTGGCTTTGCCTGAAAAGTCTCCATTTTTTCCTCAATGTTGTTCTAACAGAGAAATTATAATTTCTTCTTCCCTTTTAATAAAATGATCAGACTACCTTTGAATACCAAAGAGATGTCTTCAGAGTTCAAGTAGATCTTGTATTGCTTTAGCTTGCCTTTTTTTTTTTTTTTTTTAAAAAGTAGGTTAGGAGTAATTTAATCAGTTTATGACTTCAGTTCATCTAGTTTATTTTTTAAATACTTCTAGATCATTTGTTTCCTCACTTATGACCTATTGATTATATGCTTTGCTAACTATTATGAAGCACACAGGTACAATTATGTTAATAAACTGAAGAAAACAACATTCAATATTATAGTCATCTTCACCAAATGAAATGGTATTATCAAAATCATCAGATAGTGTGTTGTAAAGGAAGTAGTTTTTGACACAGCACACAATTAAACTATGGAACTCATTGCCACAGAATGCTGCGAATGCCAGCCATTTAAATGGGCTTAAACAATAAGATGAATTCATGCTAGAAAAGCTCATTAAGGGCTATTAAGTACACAGATGCGGATGCAACTGGGAAGTCCTTAAGCCATGTATTGCTGGAAACTGGAAGGATGTAGGGAAGAAACATATAAATCCATCCAATTTGCAGCAATACTCTCCTCAACCCCATTCCCCTGTCCTGTGTGTTACTGCTGGCTGAAGGCAGGCTACTAAACTAAAGGGACTTTTTGGTCTGATCCTGAATGGCAGTTCTTGTTCTTATCTGTAATTTACTTGCTTCCAACTTAAGCCGTGCAGAGGTACAATCCATTCTGTTTCCCTTTTCTATAAATATAATCAGAGGTACTTGCCTTTTTCTTCTACACTGAAGCTTTTGTACCTGTTCTGATACTGTTCCTGCGTGCAGGGCTTTCTTCCCCCCTCCCGCTTCCTTTTTGCTGATAGAACGGCCTGCCTTGTTATTAACAGGCTGAGGCCTAAGTGGTGCTACATCAGTCTCTTTCTACTACATATTAGAGTAGTTTTCTCCCTTCATGGTTTTTTGAGAAGCATCCAGTTACTTCTCTCCTGTGGAACTGTGCCTATTAATTCTTTGGCACTGTTAAGTCAGGTGTTCTGGTATTTCGCTAATTGAAGTTTGGTTCTCTAGCAGTTTTTGGAAGAATTATTTATTTATTTTAACTACTGCAGATGTCTTGGGATTTCCCCTGCTGTTCTGTTTCTGCCAAAGCTGTGCTGTCTTAAGATTCTAGGTCTGGATATGATGTTAACATTTTCTTCAGATGCATGTGAAAAATTGTGAGCCTCTGATATTAAGCCACTGTTTTGGACAAGTAGGAAAGGGATTTTTTTCTATGAAACAGATTCTGTTCTTCTTTTCTTTCTCTTTTTTTCTTGTTTCTTTTTTTCCTCTTTTATACCTAACACTGTCATAACAGACTCTTTCCTGTTCAGCATAAGCAGGAAATGTTTGGCTGCACAGGGATTTAAAATATTAATGCCAGCTGAACATACTCCAGTTATTTCAGCTGTTTGCATCCAAAATTTCTTTTGTCCAAGCAGTCTTTTTAATCCTCAGTGAAGGCACAATTTTCAAGTTTCAAATTTAGGCTGTCTTTTGACAGTAGCTTTAAAGTTGGTAGTGTTAGGTGTATGTGAGATTTAGTTTTGGGAGGCACGTTTGGGTATTAAGAGTAGGGAGTTGGTGGAAAGTATGAGGGGAATAACTCAAGTTACTGAAAAGACTCTGCTTTGACTGTTAAAAACCCAGGTTGTTCAAGGAGACAGGAGGCCTGGAAAACCAGCCCAGAAAGAATATGATCTCTTCCACTACTTGGAATATATGGGAAATAAACTAATTAGAAATAGATTTGGTAACCTTAGTTAAAATTGGTGTCAGTTAACCACAACAAAATGCCTCCTATCTTTCTGAAAGCTCTACTATAAGTAATACAGGTGGGCATTTTGGAATACACCACTGTTCTTAGACCAGTGGTAAAGCAAGTCACTGCTTCCTTTTCATCTCTGAGCTCCTTTGGTTTGACCAGTTTAAGTAGGTTTATCTTCACTGTGCTTCTGTGTCTAAAATGGGATTATTTCCTTGTCTTGCAAACTGAAATGTGCCTTGCCTGAGGGAGTTTCTAGCTAGGCTGGATGCCTTATGTCTCAGTATGGTGACCTGCCATAATGCTGCCTAATCTCTAGAGCTGCTATCTTGCCCCCCTCCCCTGCCTCCTGAGGAAATGTGGCATTGGTCATCTTGAAGCAAAACAGCATGAGGAAAGAGATCAAAGTGCTAACTGAGATGAGGTTGGCCTTTCAACTCTAGGTATGCCATTTACTATATGTATTTGCAAAGGGATGATTAGTAATTTCAGATCCTTCACCTAACGGGGAAACTGCTCATTTCAGTAAGATCCATGAGGGATGGTACGTCAGGCAGAGCTCTGCTGACCGATCCTCCCACGCATCTTACCTGGCATGGAAAAGCGCTCAGTCTTGCAGCACAGAAACTAGAAATGGATGGAAAGAGGGGCTTCTGAAAGTCTTTGCTTCAATTCACATGCCGTTTTGCTCAGCTCTTGATCCAATGAGCTAAGCTTATGTGGGAGCAGTTGTTCTTTAAAATGAACAAAGTGTGGTGCAATCATTTCTGTACTGCATCACAGTCTAGCTCTGCTGTCACTGTGAACTTCTTAAACACAACCCCCCTTTTTTCCTTTGCCTGCGGAAGTCTGGCTTTTGCAATGAGCTCACCCGCAACAAAAGCTTCTTGGAGTCCTGTTCAGCTCCAGCTAGGGCCTACCTAACAACGGCTTCTTTCCTGTCATTCTCTCGCCTGCTAGACATAGCAGCCTTATGAGTATTTGGGTGGGGAAGGAAGGAGATTGCAACATCCATTAAGAGGAAAGAAAAAAAAAAAGAAAGAAGGCTTGTCTGTCTCTCACTTTTCAAGTGCAGCTGTAAAACTTTCCTTGGCCTTTGAAAACAGCTCTGCCATGTGGTGGGTGCGAGCTGTGGAATATGTCAGCCTTTGAAGTTAGTCCTTTAAATAGGCAATTACAAGTGGTATCCAAATTTAAGCTTTTGTAGTAGTTTTGTTGCAAGCTAGAATAAGTTACTTATTCTGACAGTGGACTGTGAATGGTAAGATTAAATTACGAATACCGATGCCTCTGTACGTCTTTCCTAGCCATCGAACTGTTTGCCCTGATGACAATAAATCTGAATCTCTAGAAACGTAGTTGTAGCATGAGCCTCTTGGTGAAACCGACTTTATATTTCCTTGCAAGACTTCCATCTTGACAGAAAGCTGTGCCAGCTGTGACTGAAGACTATGTTCACATGATTGCAGCCACAGATGAGCAAACCTGTCCTGAAGTGGCTGAACTAAGTGTGGCTGAAAGGCAAGGTGTCTGTCTTCTGTATTTCATTCGCTTATTTACAGGGAAAATGTTCAACAGGCCACACAGGGGAAGGCAACTAAGAACCCTAAAGCGTTTATTTTCTCATCTGTAGTGTTTTGAGTGCTTAGAGACTAACTGCCACTTTGTACAATGCACCACTTCATAGTTCTTAATCTATAGGCATTACTTTTCTACAGAGGTATATTGTTCTTATTTTTAATTCTGGGGACAGGGATAAAAGCTCTGTTTGCGCAAGGAGTTGAATTAATAGGTAGAGCTGCACACAGTTTTGTTTTTTTTTTTTTCTGTCCTAATCTAATGTAAGATGATCTGAACAGGCACGGTGAGTTTGAAGCAAGTTGTGCTGCTCGAGCAAGAACAAGTCTACCTCTTGGATATTTGCACTGCATACCTTTATGTATTTACCTAAATTGCCCCAATCCACCATTGAGAGGTAACCTTGTTACTTTACCTGTGTGCACAATCAGATGTCCTTGGAGAAGTGAAAAGTAGAGATGAGAAAGGAAACTGTCTTGTATTGCTTTGGTGCTTTCTTGTCAAGTTACTGATGGCAAAGTTTCTGGTATATGCCTGGTAGGAGAGAAATTCAATCCAGAAAAGGGAAAACTTCACTTACTTTTCAACAATACTTAGTTACATTCCAGAACTTACACAGCTCTCTTGAGAAATGTCTTTCCTTGATCCATTGTCTTAATGTAGTGCCTTTCCTAATCGTCCTTTGTCATCTCCAAGCTTCTGGAAAAGTGAGTGTTTCCCAGGGTGTAGGTGGAAGGAAAAGAGTTTGCGCATTGCTGTCTAGCTTTTTATAGCGATACTGTGTTAATCAAGTTAATCAAGAGCAGTGACTCATAGAAAATGAAGACTGGGTAATCCAAGTGATTATTTATCACTTCTGTGGTCTACAGGATTATTTCCTGCTGGAGAAAATAGCCCAAGGCACTCTTCCTGCTAGGGAACACATCTTCATATTTATTCTAAAGTTTTCCTTTCTGTAACTCAAAAGTAAAAATCTTCAGAAACCCTTTTCCTCCTTATTACTACTTCTTTGTAATCTACTGTGTAACTCTGGGTAATTCAGAGATTGCAGGGATAGAGCCAGATTTCAGCTCCAGCTCTGCCTCTAGAAGCAAAGTCACACTTTGTTCTAGAGCAAAAAGGGAATGAGCCTGTTCCTTTGACGGTCCTGAATGCAACCTTTCCCTGCTGTGCTGCTCCCAAGCCTTATCCCTGAACCTGACACAGCAACTGAAACAGCTTACTCTGGTTTAGAGCCTGAAGAAGTTATCTTAATCCTTGTAAAGGCACAGGTGTGGGGTGAGGTTTGCTTTTTGGTCTGCTTTTATGATCTTTTAGCAATTTGTTCTTTCCAGCTCAAATGGACACTTGTCTACTGAACTAAAGCTAAGTACTTTAAAGGATGAAACACCACTTGGTGTTCTTCAGTCAAAACTAATGCACTGTAAACTCCCCCCCCCCCCCCCCTTTTTTTTTTTCCTTTTGCATTGCAGTGCCTGCATGCCCTTCTTGGAAGGGATGAAACAACAAGCAGGAGATGCTTCTGATATGACTGCTGCCTCTTTCCTCCTGCCCCTTTCAGTCTTCAAAAAGGGGTGCTGTGTTTGCTATCAGTGTACTTACCTGTACTCACCTGTAGGGTGTTAATCTTTTCTGCTTTTTTCTTTTTTCCCCCCATAGGATGATGAGAGTCTGAAATACTTAACTCACGAAGAGCAGGATGTTCTCATGTTCTTTGAGGAAACCATAGATGCCTTAGAAGATGACTTGGAGGAGCCAGTCCTACGTGACAGTGGCATCCACTGTCAGTCTCCAAGATCAACGGAAGAAAATGTGTCCAGTCATTCAGAGACTGAAGATATCATCGACTTAGTACAGTCAACACCTGAGAGTAGTGACCACGAAGGCCCTCCTAGCAGAGATACAGAGCCAGGTAGTAGTATTTCTTGAAAGTGTAGTTTTCCCTTTGACCTAGCCTTGACATACTCCAGTTCTCAACAGAAACAGCTAAAGAAATTCTGTACCTTCCTTACTATGTCAAGATGAATCTGTTACACATCAGGAGTTGTAAGGACTGTGATTTTAATTTGACTTGGGATTTCTGAAATTCTTGCTGTTACTATAACTCTTTTTTCTCATGGAGGTCATGCGTATGATTAAGTTGTTGGACTGCTATCTCAGTCCCCTACACGGTGACTGAGTTGTAACAGAGCTGCGAATTATGCAGAGTCATCAGAACAAGGCATGCTTGTGCTCATCGGCATATTCATGCTCTGCTTCTCTCTAAGACCTCTTAAGACTTTCTCTAAGAGTTTTAAGATAGATTGTAGTGTTACTTTGGGTGGGACTGAAAGGCACATGATGCTATCAATAAAGTTAGTGAGAAGATAGTGTATGGCATATTGTTTTCTTCACCCTGTAAAAGTTCCTCTCTTCATTTTTGGAGAGTGGATTTATCAACTAGTACATACAGTGGGATGTAACATGTCCTCTCCTGGCTGTTATAATAAATAAGAATTGCCAAACTCTTACAGAAAAAGCAGCCATTGAAACACAGTAAAGCTAACGTGCAGGTTAGGAATGAATGGCAGAAAGAGGTCTTCTAGTGAACGCATTGTCAATATGGTTGTTTGAACTATAGGGTTCAAGACACCGTTGCTAAGAGTTCGGTTATACTTTCTTCTGGCAATGTCGGCTGAGTTTGAGTTAGAAAGTTTGGGGGAGGGGAGTACTGATGCTTGCTAATCCTAGGTGAAAGCAAGCCTTGTATTCTGCTCTGTGTGAAGGCTTAATGACATTATTGCTGCTTTGTCTTTTAAGTATTGGATGCTACCTGGAGAACAGAGAGTCCTAAGCCAGCTGTACCTGCTGATCTTCCCCCACACCCACCTGTACCACCACCAATGTCTGAGACGCTTCCTCTTCCTCCTCCACCCCCTCCTCCAGTGCAGCATCCAAAATTGCTTCGCTCTATCCCCACTCCGCTCATCATGGCCCAGAAGATGTCTGAGCAGCAGATGGAGAACAGGGTGCGCTTCCCCAGCGCCCTCAAGGAAGGGAATCCTGACAGGAAGAAAATGCCAGTAGCCAATGGTGATTATTCTGTGGCTCCAAAGCACCCTCCTGCACCTGCACCCAAATTGCACCGGTTCCCGAGCAACATCAACATAACAAATGTCAGTGGCAAAGAATTCAATGAGACTATTTCAAAAGCAGCAGTTAACGTCCAGGAGCGGAGGGCTCAGGTGCTGGCCAACATCAATGGAGGAGCTTTTCTGGCAGCTGAACTGGAGGAGAAGCTGCAGAAAAATGATTTCTTGTCACGTAACAGAAGTTCTTCCTTAAGGGATCTTTCCTCTGAGCAAACACGATATGAGGCCCTGACAAAACTTGGCCTAGTTAAGGGAAAGACAGCTCAGGACCAAGTGGACCATGCCCCAAGCACTCAGCAGCTTGATGCACAGCCCAAACAGGCAGACGCTGTTCCCAATGGATATCAAAACATCCATGAGGTTTTAAAAAGCGAGCCCAGCCCTTTCCTTCCTATGGGCAAAACTGTAACAATCAAACCAGAGGTAGCTCTTGCTGCTAACAAGGTCGGCAGCACACAGCAAAACACACCAAAAAGTTTTAACGATTATAAACAACCTAGTCTAAACCTGGATATGAGGAGGAGGTCAGGTTCGCTGCCTAGACCTTCAGGATTTCGATCCCAAGGGATAACAGTAAAGTTTGCTGGTCGTGGCTCAACAGATGAAGCTAGGAGAGAGGCACTTCGGAAACTGGGGCTACTGAAAGAGACTGCGTAATTTGGATGGGAATGTTTTTGGCAACAGGGGGGAAGTCATGGCATGGCTTTGTGCTAGAGTAGTCCCAACAGGATTGGGATCAAACAGACTGGAAGAAGAAAGGGGAAGTTCTCTCCTTCTGGCAAGCTAAGGAGGTACTAGACACTGGTGTGACCACTCGTGTTTATCCCAGAAGGACTGGCACCACATATGGTTGTGTACAGCAGTGGGTTTTAGCTCTCGTTCCTGCAGAGATACTCATCTGTTGCTGTTTGTGACTAAGGAATTTTATTTAAGTAATGCTGAACTATAGCAGACAGCGGCTTGTTAACGAAGTGTACAGTGCAGTATTGTTGTACATAGCAAACTGAATGGTGAATCTTCCTTTTGCTCTTTCTGAAGCCAAAAATAAGAACTCCGTTTGTCTTGCCTACATGTGTATGTCTGTTTGGGAGCTCAAGATAATGTCAAAACTGTAATTTCTGAGCGTGACTTTTTGTTGTCTATATTATCTGGCTTGGCTTCATTCCCTGCCAGCGGTGGCGTCTTCTGCTTCCTTGCTCTGTCCCCACTCGACTCAAGACTGCACAGAGGGTGGTTTCTGTTTTGACCTTCTCTTTGACAGAGCGGCCCAAACTTTGAGTGGATGACTGCATCGCTCTGCTGCTTCACTTGAAGTCTTGCCTTTCTTCTCAGCCACCTGCTCCTTGGTCACGCTCTAGCAACCTATGTGTCCAGTGAAAGGCACCAGAGAAGCCTCAAGGATATGCACCATGCGCTGGTTTTTGCACTGACAGCCAAAGAGTCTCCTGACAATCTGTGACCCCAACTGTTCTGTACCAGTGATGATCTTATAGCAGAGAAGCCATAGGAACAAGTTAACTTTCTACCAAATGCGAGAACCTTATGTCAAAAGTCTTTTACGTTAGGGTTCCCGTGAAGAAACTGTTACTTTTTGAACAGTAGCTGTATTACACTGAGTAGTTGTAAGTTCTGTTACTTCTAAAAACTGTCATTTGATCTTCCTGTAGTTTGACAACCCTGATAATCATCTGTTCACAGCCTTATTTGATTCTGCCCTGCCAATGCATAACAGAAGTTACAGCCAAAATTCTTGCAGGCTAAGTGGAGTTACAGGAAAGCGCTGTATGTAAGAGCACGTCGCTCCTGAATGGTCCAAGTTGGCGTTATTTTGCCTTTGTTCAATAGACATGCTTTTAAAGAGGGTCTCAAAGTAGATTTGTGTGTTGGTATGATTTTTTTTTATATGGCAAAGCTGCTCTTCCACCTTAAAACTCCCTTCCCTTTTTGTACACCCAAAATCATCAAGAATAGCCATTTTTAAATCAAATGCCAAACTCCAGGCCCTCTAAATTTCTCGTTATTCCTGCATGCTTAAGAGTTCTCAGTGTTTTGGGGTTTTTTTTCTAAAGGGAAAAACTCACTTACTCTCTGCACTTTCTAAAGCCACAAGCTACCCCCTCTTTTTCCCAAGTAGCTGAGTAATAAACCTTGGAGAAGAGGAGGGGAGCGGCTATAATAGAAACTGACACACCCTTCAGCGAGGAGCTCTGACATAACTGTGATAAACAAGTTTGTAGTTCTTATGATAAAGTATTTCAAACTTGCTGAGCTGTACTTGTAAATGAAGCTGTTGTGAAGCAAAAATCTTTGCGCCATTTTTAACCTGCCTCATAAGTTAAAGTTTTTAGGTTTGTTTTTTTTTTGTTTTTTTTAATTATCTACTTGCTGCTTAAATTTTTAATTGTGTTGTTATGGTATCTGGCTGGTTCTGTTATGTAGTTATTCTGTTCAGCCTTTTCACTGGGTAAGTGATCATGTTCCTCATTGTGACAGGCATACTATACATAAGCAATCAGTAATTAAAATATGTGGCCATTCCTCAGTCTGGCAAAGCACTTACGCATGCATAATCAAATGTGAGAAGTGCTGCTGAAACAAAAAAGGCTGCTTGTATGCTGCAAGTAAAGAACATACTTATTTTGCTGGGCTCTGAGTCTGTAGTCCTAAATCAGAAGGACAAGGAAGTACATAAAACACATCCAAGCACCTGCTTCAACGCAGCCTGGAATGGAGTCCTACACGTGGATGATGCATCGTAATTTATTAACATAACCTGCTAAGCAAATTTAAATGTTTCATGACCTTTGTGCTTTTAAATCCTGTTAAAGCAAATTCTTTATTATAAATGTGAAGTGTGTACAAAGCAATCTTCACATCTAATCATTTCTTGCCAGCTCTTCTTTGAGTTGTTTACAGCTGAGAGTCCATGGTAAGCGAACAGGGGAGAAAAACCCTGTCACTAACTGTTTCATTGAAATTCAGTCCTATTCAGTAACTCTGTTAACATAACCCTATTTAAAAAAAAAAAAAAAAAAAAAAAAGAGATGTTTAATATCTAAAGTATAATGTTGCAGTATGCTAAATTAGCTGGATCATATTCTTTCATCCTTTGTGCAGGGCTGTGTCCTCAACCGGTGGGAAGTGAGAGTTAGATCTTCATTAGATAAACCAATTTCTGCCCAGTGAGGACTTGGAACGAGGTATTCATTGTGGCCCTTCATTATAGCAAATATCCTACTGGTAAATTCTTCTCTGTGCCTAAAACTGTAGTAAGTAAAGCCATGTACTAAATGAAGTTAAGAGTCTAGCTGCTAATAACCTGTATATAAATTTAGCTCTATTTTGTGTATCTTGTTTTGTGTGTATATGTTGCCGTGATTTTTTTTATCTTTTTTTTCCCTTGTGTTAGAGATAACTTTCTTGCACAAATCTGATAAATCATATATTAAACTGGGATAAAATCATGAAACAATGGCTCATGGGAGGTTGAATTTCATTCTTTGTCACCCAGTAGCATGCATCTTTCTTGGAAGAGGGAAGGGACTTCTTTTAAGAGCTAATAGCAATTTAATAACTTTACCTTTTGCAACTGCGGATGCATGTGTGAACCAGAGCTCAATCCTGTCACACCATGAGTGAAGGGGTGGGGGGAAGGAGGATTATGTCTGTCTTTTGTCAAGGGATGTGTATTCTTACTGCTGGGCTTCAGGAACTGTGACCTGGGTCCTTGTAGGAACAAAGTTCGTCCTGAACAGTGTTTAAAGTAGGCAAAAATCCCTCTTTCCCAGTGTTTTGCAATATTAAAATGAGTTTTCCAAGAGGAATATTGTATATATGAAAGAATAGTAACTCATGTTTGTGTTCTCATGGCTGCCTCCCATACGTGTTACCGTGAGTGTGGTCCTGCTGAGGGTAAAAGTCTCTCCCTTGGTGCACAGGACAAAGTTGCCCTTTAGAGAATATTCCTACCCATCCCTTCCTGGCGAGTGCATGTGTTTGCTGCCTTTCTGTCTTTCGTTTGGGTACTTGCACATCAAGCCTGCTAAGATACTGCCAAATAAGAATTAGTGCCGACTCTGGCACGTGTTACTGGAGTTACTGCTGCTAAGTAGAGCGTAGAGGGGAAGGTTTCCTAATGGAATGGTACGTAGCTGAGGCGGTGGCTGAACCATCTTGTGCTGAGACTTGTCCCACTTCAAGTAGGGAATGGTTTAGAGCCAAAACTAACAAATTTTGACTTAATAACAGTGATGACAAAGCCCTCAGAAGAACAGATGTTCATGAACGAGTGGCTGCTGTTTCCTCAGACTCCCTAGGGCAAGGGCTGCATTCAGTGCCTTCTGCACATCGTTTGTTACATCGCTGCCCCAAGTAGGAGGCTGGAGGGTGGCATTACCACCCCAGCTTCTACCTGGGAGGAACACTTGAACCAATTCTACTGTTTTGAAGATGGATTTATTTTTTTTCACATATATATATAAAAATATATATATAGAGAGAGAGGTGGTGTTGAGGATTTGTCCAACTATCTTGTATCGTAAAAGATAGGGTTTTTTCCTAGAGTGATTTCCATTCTAACTCCCATTTCCATGAGCTACTTTTTTATCCCCCAGGTAGAATGTTGGTGGTAGCCAAAAGCATCAGCAGGTCTAGCAGCCTGTCCCCAAGCTTTCCAGGGCTGCCTCAGGGCTTGGGTACATGTCTCAGCCAGGACAGGGCAGGTGGCCTCTCATAACTCTGTCCTGCTGCAGCCTGGAGCCAGTGTGAGAGACTTTAACATGTCTCAATCTATAATGAAACTTAAACGAAGTTACAGTGCCTCACCTTTGCTGTGGGGTAAAACCTCATGCAGCTGCCTGGTTACTGTCAGCCTTTCAAGTGGCTGCAGCTTTGGGAATAAGCTTTTGATGTTTTGACCCCTTCTAAAAAAATTTTATACACACACACACACACACACACAAATAAATTTCACTTCTCCCTTAACACTTTCTGAAGTTGTTTATTTTTATCGTAACTGATGAGGGAGGGCATGAGGCTAAAGGTAGATGATAGTTTTAGCCCAGCAACTTGAGCTGGTTTTCTGTAGGGCTGGAGGCACAAACAGAAGGACTGTAATCTACAGCACTCCTGAATGAACTCCAAGTGTTTTGTAACTAAACCCACCAGGGTAAAAATCGCAGAATACATTCTTTAGCTGCCTGCTTGGTTGTCATTATTCCTGGCAGAGTGGGAGCAGCTGTGGTGAGTGCGGCAGTGACGGTGTGGGGTTGCTCAGGCTGCTCTGGAGGCAGCTACAAAGCCAAGCCCTGAGCATTTCGGTGTTCAGGTGTATCCCACGCCCCTGTGGCACCCACAGCTCTAACTTGTTCTTGATGACTTGGACCCCAAGTGAGTTGCTTGGTGTCTGTAATAGGTCAGTGCTGAAAGACAGAGGGGTGAATGTGGAATGAGTGGAAAAACTTGAAAGTCTACTTACCTTACTTAAACATGTCTACCTCTAAATGTTACCTCTCTTATTTGCTCTTAGAAGCTGACAGCAAGTTGGCTTGGCTTCATCTACCAGTCTACTTCTAATATTTTGAGAGGTTATGATTTTACATCTGTGCTGGAGTAGCATCGGCTACAGTCAGGCAGAGGGATGGTTTGAGTGGCAAGAGGTTGGATGGCGGCAGATCACAGGGAGGAAAGGGCCTGGGAGCAGGAAGGCAGCGGGATGACGGCTCAGCCAGCGAGAGTGGAGCGTGGCCCCTGCCTGCGCGGTAGAGCAGTTCCGCCATCCCCTTGGCTGTTTGTTTAGCATTGCTGGGCCACTAGCTGAAGAGCGAGTTATGTTAGATGGATTCCCGTTTTCTACAAAATTTTGTCCTGTACTTACTCCTGTTAACTCGCCAGAACACGCTACAGCAGCACAAGCTCCTGTACTGGCACTGGGAATTGAGTTTAGCGAGGTGATTTTAAAACAGCTGTGTATGTAGATACAGATACTCCCTTCGATGTGGATCTTAGATGAGAGGAAGCCTTTAATTCAGTGCCTCTTGCACGCAGCCTTCCACCTGCACAGGGTCCTGCTTTCAGTTAATCCCTGCATCACGTAGAGGCAAAGGCAGAGGAGTCTTCATCACAACATTGACTCCCAAACTATAAATTTCCCTTTTTTTTTTTTTTTTCCCTTCTTTTCCCCTGAGGTAAGGAGGGTCCTTAGACTGGACGGAGCCAAACCCTTCCAAGGGAACACACCCTTCTCTTGCATGTTTTTTTTTTGTTTGGTCTTTTTTTTTTTTTCCCCTCGGATCGGGGCTTTCTCTTCCCATGCAAGGTGACCCCTCCCAAAGGAGGAAATGCCTTCCTGGAAATGGCGCTAGTGCATCCCTGACTACTTCACCGACTGCTCAGATGTGTTCTTACCTCAAGGGATCTGCAAGGAAAGATTATTTTTGTTAATCAGGCTAGCCCTTACTTCTCAGCCTTTGGATTTTTCTGCTGGGTCACAATTGCCTCCTGCTCCTTACAACCGACAAAATAAAGAAAACCAGAAGAGGCTTTGGTAACTTTAGGATTGAACTGAGCGGGGGGGGGGGAGAACAGAGAAACCAGCTGGCAGGCTTGAAGGAGCAGCTCAGCTTCACTTTCTCTTTTGTTTGTGAGTCTTTGCTTTAATGAACATTTCACAAAGTCCCAGGAATCACAAACTAATTCTGAGAGTCTGCCCAAAGCTGCCGGTGCACTGTTACCCTGGGTGTCTGTCTCGCAAAGAAAGGGGGCTGTGACAGCGTCCTCAGCTGAGGGACAAACAAAGCCCAAGTTTTTTTTAGTTTGGGGTTTCTTTTTTTTTTTATAATGATGGGGGAAAAAAAGTATAGTTCCCTTCTCAAATAAAATAACTTGATAAAAACTAGTGCATTTGTTGAAGGTTTGAATTTAAAAGAAAACAAATAAAAGCCTTTGCTTAACCACTTTCCAAAGCCTGTGAGATGAACATCCCCCACGTCCCTGGGCCAGAGCTGGCCAAGGACTCTGTTGAGCTGCTCCCTGATGTCTATCACAGCTATTTGCTGTCCTCCCTGCACTTCCCATCCCATGTCCAGGCTCTTCCAGTAAGTGCCCATCCACCTCCCAGTGTCACTGCACTCCCTGCCCAAGCCCAACACGGACCTTAGGGCAGGTCCTGTCATCTTGAGCTGTGGCTTGGTCAGCCCAGGAGGACTGGGAAGCTGTCTGGAGCTCAATGCAGCTGCGTGGCAGGGTGACAGCATCCTTCACGACCCTGGAGAGCCAGCACTGAGCTGTGTGGGGCCTCGGAGCCCCCAGCCCTTGCTGGGCACAGCACACACCGGTGCTTAATGGCAGCTATCGCAGCACTCCACTCTTATCGCTGACAGTGGCTTCCTGTGCAAGTCACTTCCCCCTCTGATTCAGCCTGGGAGATCTCCGTTAGAAAGGGTTCACTCATTTCCTCAGAGGTTTGGGAAGGTCAAATTCACCAAATGTTTGTGATGTATTTTTTCCCATAATTTCAGCGGAAGCTTACTGCTTTGGGGGCTTTAATTATTGTAAGCATCAGAAACCTTGTAATTTTTGATCTGTTCTCTGCCTGCTTATCCATCCCCGTGAGGAAGGGGAAGAGCTGAGTTTCCCAGCTGGGAAAAGAGGGCAGTGATGGTAAACCAAGAAAAAAAGGTGCAGAGATGAGCTTGACGTTCTGGTTCCTGGGATTATGCACTAATCCTGAATCACCTTCCTCTCCCAGCACCACACCTACTGCTCCAATAGCATTCACTTGTCCAGCCCAGGAGGAAAAAAAAAAAAAAACAAAAAACAACAAAACAGCAACCTGGAAGTTTAGAATCACATGTGCAATGAGTTGTTCATACTCCCTGATTAACAAAGATAAGCCACCCATTGTACTGATGCTCAGAGGGTGGAATGACACCAGAAGGAAAAGCTGTCATGGCAGGAGGGAGGATTTAAACCTCTATTAGGAAACAGTTGTCAACACGTTTCTATTTCCAATACACAAGCCAGCACAGGGGTAGAGGATCAACAGGGTCTTCGGGCAACAAACTTCATTACCATGGAACATTTCCTGCCTTCCTAAACGGATTTACTTTGCCTGATTAGGTTTAATTTTTATTTATGGCATGACTTTTCCAG
>NW_009647856.1:7021356-7092963 GCF_000708025.1 Charadrius vociferus | reverse complement strand
TCTGTGCCAGCCGCACCCAGAGCGGAGAGTGCGGCTGCGGCGTGTCACCCTGCGGGCAGCAGTGATGCTTCCTCTGAAACCAAAAGCTGGTTTGATTTTACATCAAGTAAGACTCACAGCTAGTAAAAAACCTGTAGTTTAACAGGGCGTGAGATTTGGGACCAACCTGAATAATAAACCACAAGCAATCACACCTCTCCGGCATTTCAGTAAAAAAGGGAGAGTTTGTCTAAGTCCTGCTGTTGCGTCCATCTTTCTGCTGGAAAAGAAAGGCTGCCGCAGGAGGGATGAGGAACCGTTGTCTTCCTGGAACAGCTCGGCTGAATGCCCGGAGAGAAGCCGACTGATCCTCCCTGACCAGGCTGACTACCGGGTCTTCCTCCCAGGAGAGGGCTCATCCTGCCACAAGCCCGAGGAGGAAGCCGGATCCCCATCACATGAAAAGCTTCTCAGAGCAGAGACAAGAAAAGCCAAAGTCACCGCTGAGATCCCTCTCGCTACTTTGTTACTGGGGCTTCATTTCCATCACTCCAGGGATGCAACTTCCAGCAACTTGTATCAATTTAGTAACCACTTAGTGGATTAACACAATAGAGACACTCGCTTTAGGTGGGTTAAGAAGGTCTTACTGACTCGAGTCTCACTTCCCCACAGAGAACATCTGATCTTTAGCTTACTACAAACATATATATGAGAAAGAGATGTGGCGGGCAGTGACAAGTGGTGTTCCTCAGGGGTCACTACTGGGACCAGCTCTGTTTAACATCTTTGTTGGTGACATGGATGTTGGGATTGAGCGCACCCTCAGCAAGTTTGCCAATGACACCAAGCTGTGTGGTGCATTCGACACTCTGGAGAGAAGGGATGCCATCCAGAGGGACCTGGACAGGCCGGAGAGGTGGACCTGTGCGAACCTCATGAAGTTCAACAAGGCCAAGTGATTTAATTTGGTTTGATTTAATCAAATTAACCGGGGAAGAGGCTTTTAAGAGACTGATTGGTGGCTACAAGCCCTAGGAGGTAGGACCAGCAAGTGGAAAGCTCCAGTCCCGAGCAGGCTGCTTGTGTCTCCCCAACTCCTGCATCTGCACAGGCTTTTCCTTGTTTGCTAGCAAAGATGCACCTTAACACTATTTCAGCGTTTCTTCTCCTGCAGTGAGCTGAGTGCGGTCAGAGCAACCCAATTTCTACACTCAGGCACCCGTAAGAGGCAAGAAGCTGCACTTCAGCAATTTTGCATCTCTATGAGGCTTTATGGGTACTGGAGGGTGTTTTTTTTAGTGGATCCAGCAGGACACAACACATTACTCTTCACAGCATCACTCCCCTGACCGGTCACACCACCTTTTGGTGGTGCTTTCATGGACCTTCCTGCATTTTGAGGTCATCTTCCAGTTCAAATTCCTATTTTGAGGAAGAGCAGTACACCGAGGGAGTCCCTCATGCACGGAAGAGCTCAAATTCTTACGGCTGGGAGGGGAATTCGCAGTCTGAAATAAATACGTGAGATACAAACTCCTACAACAAGCTCTGTCTACCCTGAAATGAGGCTCCTCACCTGAACCACTGCAGGATGCCGATACCGATCGAGGAGTGGGAATGGCCAAACACCCATCGGGTGAGACAGAGCCTGCTTAGGAGCAGGCAGCGCTGGCAGGTTTAGCAATTAACACCCTGCCGTTGGGCCTCGATGGCGAGTGATGAAAACGCATTCAGGCAACAAGCGGACTGTAACATCACTCAGCCACGCAAGGAAGTGCCAGTCCAGTAGGACAAACTGCCACAAAAATCACTGCTGTGTTACCAAGGGGGCTACGGTGGCAGGAGGAGAATGGAAGTATTTTCTGCAAACAGAGCTGAGTGACATAACCGGCCTTAAAGCACTGGATAATTTATCAGGAGCAGGGCAGTGACGTTGTTTCTCAGGGACGAATGCAGCCCCAAGGGTTTCACGCTACATAGATAAAATTACTAATTTTCCCTAAATGTCAGTAACTTGCATCAAATGGCCAGAGCTGAGTACACAGCTGGGTCCCTACCACAATCCTGCGACCCAAAACACTGACAACCGCTGGCTTACCCAGCGCCGTAGTACCTTTAGTGGAGATGAGCATCACCGACATTGGGGATCGCTTCCTGGGTCCCACTCGCGAGCGTTTCAGCTGTGAAACACCTTAATGAGAGTGCGACGGGGCTGTCCTTACCAAGGCAACCCTGAGGTGTGACCAGAAAGTTGCAAAATCAAAAAATCGAGGAGTAAATACAACAAAGTTTTCAAGCTCTGGGGCTGTGAACCATGACTTGTTTCCAGCAGAAAAGGTCGCTTCCCTTTATCCCATGCACAACAAACTTTTTTTCCTGCAGGTAAGTGTCAAAGAACAAATAAATATCAGCAAAATTTAAATTTCTTCCTCATTTTTAAGTGTCTCAACCATTTTTTTTTGTGCCCGATGGCTTGGATCTAGATCATGGAGGGAGGGAGGGAGGGAAGGAAGGAGTCCTGCTCTTCTAACAACAATCATAAACCCCGAGTGTTTTAATGGCACAATCATACCCTGACAATAATAATTTAAAGAGAAAGTTTATAATTCAAACAATACAAGTAAATGTTTGGACATTTACTCGTGTGATTCTTGCCCAAATAGTTTCCTACTCCCAGTATGCTTGGAGTGGTTGGAAAAAAACCTATTTATAGTTGAGTTCTGAGAAGAGACAGCAAAGTGTTGTCTCAAATGAGCATCTTCAGCAGGGCAGAATGGCACCCAGCTGAGGAAAAACCTTGGTGTGGAAAAAATTAGTGACAAAGCTCAAAAGAAAAGGAAAAAAAATAAGGGAAAAAAATTAATGTGTTTATCAGGGGGCAACAGCAGGCTCCTGGTATTATTATTATTGTATTTATTTTGAAAATATTCACTTACCTGGCTGGGATACGTGGTCCTGTTATCACAGCACAACTTTTGGGGGGGACAGAAGTAATTAGCAAGTTTGTGTAATGGCTTTTTCATTTATCCACCTTCATTTATACCGCCCGACAGAAAAGCGCAATGACCGTTTCGGTAACGAGCGCATATCCGACAGCGGCTCAGCGACCCTGCTCAGGCAGCGCGGTGCTTCTCCCGGCAGCGTTGGAGGTCTTTCAGGTCGAACGTGCACAGACTATTAATCGCTCGCCTTTGGCCGCGGCCAGTGTGCGCCGGTGCTGATGCTCCTCAGCGGGACGCGCTGGCAGGAGCCGCGCTGCCGCCCCGCAGAGCCCCTCCGGGGTTATTTCCCCAAGTCAGCGCTTTTCAACAGCGCCGCATTTACTGAAGTCAAATGCGTTCCCGTGTCAAGTGAAGAGAAGGCTGCATCAGCAAACCGCCGGAGCCGGCCACCGTAACTCCTCGCAGATCCCATGGCGCTGCCCTGCCAAGCACACGATTACTGCTTTGCCAGAAAGGGAAACGAAGAAAACCTGAAAACTTAAGCACATCAGGCAATCTCTGCAATACAGAGGTGGTTTTCTAAACCTCAATATACATAAAATTACATTGTGTGTGTGCGCTGCGGCATATGTGTCTCAATGTATATAATATTTTTATCTCCGTAACAGAAACAGCGCAATTGATTTCTTTCTCTGAAGGCCTGGAAAGTTAATAAAATTATAACAAGTCTGAAAACTCAGCAGTTCACAAAAAAAAAAACAAGTATGCCTTTTCTTCTTTTAATTTTATCACATGACAGCACTGCAGGGTAGAGAGAGAGGCCAATACCACCAGCTGGAGTTCAAGGTGTTGCCTGTGAGCAGTGACATTCCTGGGCAAACTTTCTAATTTTGGAGCTTCCCAGCCACCTTGGCTCCCTCCCTGAGGAAGGACTAACACAGCACCTCAGCTCAAACAGACCTTCGAGTGATGCGCTGTAAATCATAGAATGGTTTGGGTTGGAAGGGACCTTCAAGATGATCTAGTTCCAACCCCCCTGCCATGGGCAGGGACACCTCCCACCAGACCAGGTTGCTCCAAGCCCCATCCAGCCTGGCCTTGAACACCTCCAGGGATGGGGCAGCCACAGCTTCTCTGGGCAACCTGGGCCAGTGTCTCACCACCCTCACAGTAAAGGATTTCTTCCTTATGTCCAATCGAAACCTACCCTCTTTCAGTTTAAAACTACTGCCCCTGGTCCTGTCACTGCAGGCTTTGGTAAAAAGTCTCTCTCCATCTTTCCTTCAGCCCCCTTTATATATTGAAGTGCTGCAATAAGGTCTCCCCGGAGACTTCTCTTCTCCAGGCTGAACAACCCCAGCGCTCAGCCGCTCTTCACAGGAGAGGTGCTCCAGCCTCTGGGATGCCCCAAGATGCATCTCGTCAGGTGCCATGGACTTATGTATGTTCAGGTTCCTCAGGTGGTCACAAACCTAATCTCCTGCAATGGGAGGGACTTCCTTCCCTCTGTCCCTGCCTTGAGTTTTAGGGGCTTGAGCAATGCGGGAAGAGAGATTACCATCAAAAACTGAGCCAAAAATATTATTGAGTACAATCACACAACACATTCCCTGGTTGTCAGCAGGGCAGCTCAACGAGCCTCACAGCGGTGGAGATGCAAGTTCTAATGCCTGGACCCGGCTTCAGTCCAAATTCTTTCCAGAAAACGATAAGATAACAGAAATCTTTTGCGCAATCAAGGCCATGAAACAATTTCTCCTTCATCTCCGTACATTTTCCCAGATTTAACCACTCCCATGCGCGTTCGGGAATGCTCCTTTGGAAACAATGTTTGTAAGAGCACTTTGGACTAGCATCCCTTGAGGAACCCTCCCGGAGGAACATCCTCTCTTCTTTTGTAAGAGAAAAGGAGCAATGATATTAGACATAACTTCGTTAATTAAAATAAACACCCTGTAATCTAGACAAAGCAGCACAATTCATAGGTAACAGACAACCACTGATCGAAATATAGGTTCTTCCCCTGTTCCTGTATCAAAACCTGATACACCCGACCATTTTAATTAAACATTCTTTAAAGGAAGACAAAGCATTCCGATGACATAAAAGGAAAGGAAGCCATGCAGTCCCTACAGCAACAGATTGTACGTGAATCAGGTGACAAAACCGCTCTGCAAGCAGCGGGACAGCATCCAGCCACACCACAGGGGAAAAGCAAAGCATAAATAGGATGTAAACATTTTTTTTTTTGCTGTATATGTTCAACCCTGATTGTTTCACTCGCAATGATTTTTGACGTAAGATTTTTTATTCAGTATAATGTTAGAATAATTTATTTTAAAATTAAACTTCAAAATGTTTCACTGAATTGTTTTTTGATTTCAGCCTGAAGTCAGGGAAATCCCCAGCTGACCCCAAACTATTTTCAGCAAGTAATTTTATAAAGGTATTTATTTCCATTGATCAAATTCCATCCAAGGCATTGGACTGACACATACAAGATAGAGCTAATGTGAATTCATGTTTTGTTTTTATCCAGTTATTCAATTTGGATAAATTAAATGCTTTTGAAACTAAGCAGCATGTTGAGAAAAGGAAGTTGACTTTAGTTTGAACCACAATTAGATGCTTAATTTGCTATTAGGAATTGGTTGGCATTTTTCATCAGGGAAGTCGAAATTAGATTTGACTGCTGGATACGGTTGTATCACTGTAGAAGACACTCCTGGAGGAGCTCAGAGTTACAAAAGTGATTAATAGATGTACCCATAAATTTTATGTGGGAAATGATATGAAAAGGATCACACAAGACTCGAAACAAGGACCTGGTCTTCCTAAAACGTACTCCTCCTTATAGGGCATGTACACCCCGCAGCCGTGGCACGGAAAGCACCTTCTCTGACAGAGACAATTGTGCCGGGAGACAGTCATGAAAACGCAGTGGGTTTTGGGGTGAGCACACGCTTTCAGGATACTTCCCTCCTCACAAAGTGAGACCTGGCAGAAATCTAGAGAAACGCACCTACAGGTGATGTTATGAAAACTTCAAGCCACACTCTGCAAACTGGAAGGTGTCTCCCACCACCCTGAGCAGTGAGGGCCTCGGGGAAAACGTGCTCTCGTCATTCCAGCACTTCCCAATCCCCAACTTGTACGCACACACAAAGGAGCAGACCTGAGGCTGCACTTGCGGTTTTTCCTCTCTCAATGCTTGATTCTGTGATTAAACAACGTAACATTAAGTAGGTATATTTTAAAAACCTTGAAGACTTCTCGCCAAAGCATCACTGGCAAGCTTACGCATTTTAAAGCTCACTGTAACTGCCTGAGTTACAGTCTAACTAGTTAAAGTAGAAGGCTGCTGGCTTTAATTCAGGACTGCCTGGTGACAGCAACAGAAACACTATTTGGCCACAATTTCACTTATGTTTTCAAGCAAGCTATCACCAAGAGGAGTTCTGCTCTTTTGTGCTGGTCCACGTACGGTCCACCACAGCGTTTCACCCTTTCATGTGTTAGCGCACAAATTGAGATGACAGTGCAACGAGCCATGAGAGGGAACTTCATAACACTTATTCTAGCCAAAACCAGCTTAATTTAACTGAGGTTAAATTAAATGCATATGACAGCTTACGGTACGTGACATGATGATCTCAATCTCAGTTTACAACTCTGCTCAACAGTAAGAAAATCTTGCATTTACTAGGTGCTGTTTAAGTATGTTTCTTGGTCAGGAATTCTCCCGCTTTGGTAAAATGCCATCTATTTTGCTTGTACGAAGCACTGCCCGAGCCCCATAACTTACCACAAACTCTTCAAAACATCATTTCAGAAGCAGCAAAGTCAATGCAAAGAGACAGACATCAATTCTAAATTACAACACTTTATTGCAGCATTGGCAAAGGTCAGATTTCTGAAGCTGGTGAAGATCGGGCGGCATTTCTGTATGAAATGTTACAATTTTACAAGTCTCTCTTCCTACATGCAAAAACCAAAAACAGTGGTAAAAAGGATTTTAAAAGAGCTAGAAAAAAGAATTAGTAGTAACATACAGATGAGCTCCTTAACTCAATTAACTACCTCTACCGAATGCAAACAAAAAACTATGCTAATAAATAAGATTGTCAGAAACAGACCAAGAAACCTCATTTCTACTTAGAAAAAAATAAAAACCTACTTATTTCCAGACTTTTTTTTTTCCCCGAAACTTTTTTTTTTTGTTTCAATAGACACAGAGGCTTATCAACCCATGAAGATCAACAAAATATCTGGATCCACTCCTTGACATCCTCCTGTTATGCTGACTGGCACATTTTGCTTTTCGATGATACATACAATGGGCTCAACCATATCCCTGTCCTTAGGCTGGTGTCAGGCTGTTCCAAGCTGTACGAGTCAACACCCTGTGCTAATCAACTTCACATTCTATTTTAAACCCTAAAAGACATTTTTACCTCCTTGGCTCTTGAGTTTTTCACCCCTCCCCACCCCCTCCTCCTCCTTCTTGCTCTTCTGGCAGTAAAAGACTGTTTCTTAACCAAAAACTTGCTCGCTGAGGAGTGTTTGATAAGAAGTTATCCTACTTGTCAGGGTTTTCTTTTCCATGTCACCATTTGCTCTACATTTTTCTACCATAGATTTGCAGCCCCCAAAGAATACCCTTCCAACACAAAGAGCTGAATTCAGTGATAACGTAACTCACAGCAAGTTTAGAACTTTGTTCTCCCACATACTGAGCTGTCAAAGACCTTTTCCGTTCCAGTGTAATCCATCTGAGTCTCAGGTTGATCCTTGTTTCCACTGAGCTGCTCACTGGTCAAGTTCACCATCTCATTCATTCACTTCCGCTCTTATGAAAAAATTAACCCTCAATGCGGTTCCCATAACAAAAAGCTTTTTTTTTTTTGCCTTTTTTTTTTTTTTTTGGTAGGCCATGACTGGAAGCTTCCACTTGTTCTGTGTGGGTTTGGGGGGGAAGAGGGGAGGCTGTTGTTTCTGCCCCACGGCCCCAGCCTGTCCCAGGTTTCGATTCTGAACGCTCTAGACTGACATGCTGAGATGTGTCCACTGCTCTCATTTAATTGCTGGAGGACTCCACTATCCACAACATCAGAGATACAGGACCTAATGAAATGACACTTGCTGCTGGATCAACGTCTCCTAAGAAAGGAAAGAAAAAAAAATAGTTTAATATGAGATATCCAATACTGCACAGGTTACAGTCAGTGGAATCAACTGCTAGTGATTTTGATCCTATTTTAGCCTCTACATATTAAAAGTTACTTATTTCTATTACCAGCACAAATTTTTCAAAAGACCACATCAGACAAAAGAAGGCAGATAACTTGCATCAGAAAAAAGTCCCCTGCGCAATTTCAGGAGACAAGTCTAAAATTGTTCAGAAACAGAGAACTGCCTTATCCTCCTAGATGAGATGCTAAGCTACTGAAGTGCACAGCTGATTTGTGAATTTGTTGAAATACAAGTTATTTTAAATAGTTTTCATCTTTTTTTTGTGCAATTTCTTAATGTTTAATGTACTGCAGAAATGTTAGAGGGCTCTCCAGAGTCAGATAATTGTTTAGAACATTTTCAGAGACACAATAGTTGTATTAAAATCTTTGATCATCCCTTGTTCATGAAAAACACGTCCCCACCCAGAAAAAGTCACACTTAATTCTCTTAAGAATGTAAACACGCATTGAAAAATTATACCAATTTGCAGGCATATGATACAATAAGACCAGAGTGATCTGGCAGTAACGCTAATCCAGTATCACCACCTTCAGCACAACTGTCAGCTACTGTATCTGGGACTGGGTTTTAGTTCATTTCTAGACTGCAAATTAAAATTGAGTAGTACAAAGTTAAGTAAAAATTAGACAATGTTTACAATTACAAGAAAGCTCCAGTGCTACACACCCAAGTCTTTTACTATGTAAACAAAAAAGTTCATGTTCTTTGCAGTAGAGCATAAGCCTCAAATTTTTGTTGAGCAGGAAATTAATCTCAATCTAGCTTTTATTGAAAATCTTGCAAGAAAAATGCCACAAGTATGTTTAACTGGACATAGTAACTTCTGCATTTCTTGTAACAGCCAAAGCTTTCACAGTAATTCAGTATTGCTTTGTTTTGTTATTCAGTATTTCAGTTACTCAGTATTTGTGTGTTTTATTTAAACACACTGTATACTTTTGTCAGGAAGCACTGAGCTGATGCATCACTAGAACTTACTGCAGTATTGCTCTGGTTTTTAACCATGTTTTAATGTAACGCAATAAACTATTCCAATTCTTTGTGGCACACAGTATCAGGAACATTGGTTAGGCGGTTGCAAAATACTAAGTACATTAAAAATTACATTTGTAGAATGCCACAACTGAGAAGAAACTTCAAACAACAATGAATTGCAAAATCGTGCTTTTGCCTCGCCATCTCCCTTAAAAAAATAGTTCTGCTGTTGATGGGGAGGGAAGGAGAAGGGCTAGGGCTAGCTGCATGTATCTAACTTTGTAAAAATGACCCTCATCCAAAACTGCAGCTGCCATGGCATGTTGGCGGTCGATAAGGCACAGTAAGCAATGTTTCAATGGATTAGGGTGGATGCTGCTGGTAAAAATGTTCATTTTTCCAAAAACAGGTATTTCACACAACATTTCTCTCCAAATTAGTAAACTTGATCCAAACCCATATTCAGCAAGGTCAAACTTTGTATGTAGCTGTAATTAAAGACATCTTGATCTGTACATGCAAAATGTATCAATTCTTTGCAACCCACTCCCCCACCTCCCTTCCCTGCTACCAGTACAGGTATTAATTTGTACAAAAATCTTATCATCAGCTTCTCAACACCACTGCGTGAGTATTAATTCTCCCTAAATACTCCATGTGATAGAGAAACACACAGACACACTTTTACCTAATCATGGCTGGAGTAGAAAACCAGAACTTGTAAAAAGGCACAGAAACATTATACCATAAGTATAGGCTGGGAAATAATCACAAATCCATTGCACATGTGAAGTTGGGAGAACTAAAGTCAGCAAGACAGCATTATGGCTTATATTGAAACGTGCCCAGGAGAACATGTCAAATCAAGCGCTCGCTGCACATTGTTGGTATCACAAGATCACAAAAAATTCTTATTAGTTCTTCACATGCAAGATATTTGAAATTAAATTTCACACTCTCCCTAATCCCTTCATTTCCTCCATCAATCCACAATGCTCTCTGCATTTCTGCAGTAATGTAGTTCTGCAAAATTTCAGGCTTCTTCCTTCTCCAAACACCTCCTCTCAAAACTCACTTGCTGCTTTGCTTTTCATGACTAATGTCAGCTTTGGTGCCCTCTGTTCTCTCTCTCCTAATCACATCAACCAAAACCAGGAACATGAAATAGAAACACAAGCAACACCTGGTATTTGTTTTTCTGTTTTAAATATCATGTTCTTTCATGAACAGTTCTTTTCTTTGTGTGCCTTATTCTGCTGAACACATTTTCTTGCTTTCAGATGCACGAGCGTTAGAGGGGGGGGACAGTTCTTAAAGAGGAAACCAGCATCTGAAGTTCAAACTCCTGCTCTGAACTGAACTCTGCATGGAAAGCAGAGATAACTGACGGAGACTGATCTTTGTTTCTGCTCTCCTCCCACAAAACTGGCCTTTGAGACTAAACAGTACAGATGCGTTCCTGTATACTAGCAGGGGAAGAAAAATACTGGATGTACTAACTTAAGTCCTGGGAAACCTCAAGTACCTGTTGTGCCACAGTCAGCTTCTTTCCTCTCTCACAGATCTATGGAATTGGACAAAACATCACTTGCCTTCCACACGGGAGTGTGCAAGTATGGTCACCTATCAGACCGTGCGGTGACTTGATTCCACAGTAACGAATCAGTAACAGAGATTACAGACCTTAACATGGGCTGGAGAGAAATTTCAACAAATATAAAGATGTTTAGACTCATTCTAAACACATTACTACTGCTGGTGTGACTAAGTTCTCGACAGCAAAACTGGAAATTACATTCTGTCGAACCTTAACTAGCAATTTCCTATTAAAAAAAACGTAGCACTGGATTTTAGATAGCCATTATCAATTCAGCTGCGCAAGCATATATTCTCTGGACTAATCATACTGCAGAGTGTGTGCTTCTGACTAATAACATACTAAGGTGCCCTGGTTGTTTCCTAACAAATCTGAATTATCAACTTCCATACTGTAAACATCACAGATTCAAATAATCCACAAAAGCTAGTTGCACCTCAGTAAGAGAATCTGAAGTTCTGCAAGTTATTTGAGATTCTCATCTGTTCAACAGAAATAAAATACTCTGACAAAATCAAATCAAAGTCACAGTAGGCAAAGTGTGCTATTATCAGGAAGGTGTTTGGAGGATTGGTAGGTAGTTTGCAGAGGGCCACAAAGCTGCAGGGGGGGTTATTCCTTTATTTATTATTATTATTTATATTGAAACAAATTTATAAAGAATCTCTGTTTAAAAAGGAATATGCTAATAAAATCTTGCCTTCATTTCCCTCTAAAATTGCAATGAGATCTCTCTTCACTTTGCTATATGGGTTAGACTCGCACTTACATTTGCAGAGCCCAAAAAGAACCGTATTGCCACGACAAAAACCTGAGGACCTCGCTTTTCTTAGTCTTTTCTGTTCAGTTCCAGTGCAGTCCACCAAAAGAAGCCGCAGGATTTGGAACATTCCCCCACAAACACTTCGTATTCCTTCCCTGGGCTTTCCTCCCATAAAACAGCTGCAAAGGGAGGCTGGAATTTCTCTGCTGAGTTTGAGTGGCTCTCATGGAAAGCTACGCTAGCATGTGCGTGCATTAGGGAAAAGGATGTAGTGCAGGATCAAGAATGACAACTGAGAAAAGGTCAAGATTGCAATACCGGTGAAAAAGATGGCAAAGAATAAGGTGAACTGAGCTAGTACATAATTAAATACAGCACTGAATATTTAGCATTTATGATATCTAGAAGGTGAAGACGGGAGGCACTGCATCATAAAAATCCCTGAAGCAAGAGCAAAATAAAGTGATGACCTCTCAATTTTTTTTGAAAAGAATACAAGAGACCATTGAAAATGACAACTAAAGATTTCAAAAGCAGCGTGATGAACTAAGGGATAGATTTGTCGATTCAAGGCAGGGCTATGCCAACACACAAGTGGTGTTCCCCAGGGCCCAGTAATGTGGGCGGTTCTGCTTAATATCTTTATCAATGACCTGGAGGAGGGGATCAAGTGCCCCCTCAAGTAAGTTTGCGACCACATCATGTTGGGCAGGAGTGTCGACCTGCTTGAGGGTAGGAGGGCTCTACAGAGGGATCTGGACAGGCTGGATCCACGGGCCGAGGCCCATGTTATGAAGTTCAACAAGGCCAAATGATGGGTCCTGCACTTGGGCCACAACAACCCCATGCAGCGCTACAGGGTTGGGGAAGAATGGCTGGAAAGCTGCTGGGCAGAAAAGGCCCTGGGGGTGTTGGTTGACAGCCGGCTGAACATGAGCCAGCAGTGTGCCCGGTGGGCCAAGAAGGCCAATGGCATCCTGGCCTGTATCAGGAATAGTGTGGTGAGCAGGACGGGGGCAGTGATCTGTACTCGGCACTGGTGAGGCCCCACCTCGAGTGCTGTGTTCAGTTTTGGGCCCCTCACTACAAGATGGACATTGAGGTGTTGGAGCATGTCCAGAGAAGGGCAACAAAGCTGATGAGGGGTCTGGAGAACAAGTCTGATGAGGAATGGCTGAGGAAACTGGGGTTTCTGAAGAAAAGGAGGCTGAGGGGAGACTTTATCGCTCTCTACAACTACCTGAAAGAAAATCAGTCTCTTCTCCCAAGTAACAGGTGACAGGACAAGAGGAAACGGCCTCAAATTGACCCAGGGGAGATTTAGATTGGATATTAGGAAAAATTTCTTCACTGAAAGGTTTGTCAAGCATTGGAACAGGCTGCCCCGGGAAGTGGTTGAGTCGCCATCCCTGGAGGTATTTAAAAGACATGTAAATGTAGTGCCGAGGGACATGGTTTAGTGGTGGACTTGGCAGTGTTAGGTTTACAGTTGGACTCGATCTTAAGGGTCTATTCCAACTTAAATAATTCTATGATTCTAAAACCTGAGACTATACAAGCAAGTGATTACAAACAAACAGCAATAAATTTCTATTTTTGATCCAGCTTTTTGCACAGGCTAAATAACAAATCTGGCAACGCCTGTAAATCTCACTGCATTTAATTCAATACAGAAACAAGATGTTAATAGATAAAAAATAAAGTAAACATTGTGAAATATTTCTCTTTTGTTATTTAACAAAATGCATGCTGTATAGCCACAGACACGAATTAATTCTTCCATTTGCTGTAGGGTTATCACAGGCAAAAGAGATGATGCATTTGTAGGTGTTTTGGGGTTGGGTTTTTTTTGTTTTGTTTTAGCACCCAACTAGACCAGAACATAAACACAGAAAAATTTAGGTTCCTAGGGCCCTCTGGGGGTCATCTAGTACAAATCCTTCTGTGACAGCAGGGCTAATTGCAAAGCTAGATCCAGCTGTTCAAGGCCAAAAAACATATGGGAGAACCCAGTGCTGCCTTCAATAATTTTTCAATCATCCATTATCATAGGTAGATTTGCCTTTAACTTTCCAAAAGATGTTTGAAACACTGTGCTCAGGACATGTTTAGCAACACAAAAGTAAAGGCAAACACACCAAACAGATTTCTCTACTCTTAACAGTACTTGAAATGCAGGAAAGTCCTCATCCCAACCTTAGCTGTCAGATCCTGTCAGATTACATTACAATGGAATAAACCAGGAAATTTACTTGGTCAGATTATCTCTAAGGTCATGAAATTTAAAATAAAAAGTTGGATACCTTAAAGAAAGTAACATACATTATTATTTCCAATAAATTTGAGTTACTATTGCAAGAAAATAACCTATCAGTTCTCTTCATATACAAAGAAGAAATAACCCAACACAGCTCACTCTACATATAAGTGGTAACAGCTGTAATTACACAAATTAGTTCTATCACATAGGAAAGTGAGAACTTCTTCAAACAGATACTAAAATTAATAGCTTGGTTCCTATTTGCTCTCAGCAAATAGGAAGATACTTTAGTGTCCTCAGAGTCCATGGGTAGCTTCATAACTAAAAAACGAGGGTAATCTGGGCAGACAGATTGCCGTTCACTCTTTAAAGTCAGAAGACAATCTTCTATATATCCTATACATCAGGAGCTCTAAAAACGCAAGCAACAGACAATCTGTACCAGAATCAGTAAGACCCCCAGACTCCAATATATAAATCTCTGCTGAAATATCTTTCAGTGAGGGTTAAGAAAAGTAACATTCCCTTACTACAAGCTAAGATGGCTCAACTGATGCATGACTGCAAGCCCGAGCACTGCACTACACAGCAAATAAAATATGCCTGTAAAAACAAACTTCCTGGTCCCTGCTCTAAGGAGCTTATAGATTAAAAGGAACAAAAAGTAAATTACATAATACAAAACTACATCAGAATTGCAAGAGCATGGCACAGCTATTTGAACAAGCAAACACTACTTAAACTGTTCTCTGGACAATGTCTGACCTAGTTTACAGTGAAGTCCCCAATTATATTTTCCCTAAAACATTTAAAAATAAAAAGCTTTCCAAAGAACTGCATTTAAAAAAAAAAGTCTGCAAATATCACATCTACTGGTCTGGGTGCTGTATTTAAAGAATAACCACAGTGTGCTCCTTGTACAGGTTGCAAGGCATTTGGGAGAGATGACTGAAAGAAGAGAAGACTGCACAGTTATTGATGAAATACCTGCAAGTATTACAGCTATTCAGTGTAACTGAATAGTTTGTAGTTCTATGACAGTATTAAGTCACAGTGATACAAAGCGCTAAATGGACAGCATTGCTCATTTTATTGAGTTATATCTGGTGATTCTTTAAAAAAAATTTTAAATTGCTGTCTGTTTTCAAAAAGGAGGGGTTTTCTTTTTGCACAAGCAGTATCAGTGTAGGGTCTCAGTGGAGTAAGCGATCATCAGGAAGTTACAAAATACCTATAAAAATGTACCAGATAAAAGTTGGCAATGTTACTGTAACATAGGATTATTACACTACATTATTTCTAGTTTACAAAGACAGGCCCATTAGCAGGTAAACTCTCCCTTCCTTCTTGCTGCTCCCATCTATCCACCTCCAAAATTAACTTGCAAAGGGAAGAGAAACATGAAAGCAGAATGTGTTTCACCTGAAACTGTCTATTCAAATTTGTGCTGCAGGGTTAATTGAATGGTTTATTCTCAAGCTTACTGTGAGAGAGAAGAGACACACCAAGATACATTAAAGCTGTAGAATGACTATTAGACAAACTGGAATGGCTCTTTTCATGTTAACACTGTTTTTGGTACGCTCTTGGACACCATAAATCAAAGGTTCTCCTTCATCCCCATCTTTATTTTCTTTCCATTCAGAGCTTCAAATACAGAGGTATAGCTCTGAAATATAAATTCATTAAAGTGAAAAAGTACAATGGGAACGTCTCTAGATATTTTTTGAGTATCCTCTCCCGCCTCCCACTGAGAAAGCAGACTACCAGCCTTTTCACAACTGAAAAATAATCCTCTGGCTTCCAAACCTCTGTAAAGGACATATTTACAGACACTTAGATGCACAAAACGCTGCTCAGTATTTTAACAGAATGATTTAGACTGGAAACAACAAATGCACTTGCACTACACAGATCATTATCTGTTTCAATTAGGAAGGTAATTACTTGCCCAGAACCAGAATTACCACATTTAAAGGAAGATTGTCCTACCTCCCACCAGTTTTAAAGATTAGATCTGCATTAGGTGCTCCCTTTGGATGCTGGTAACGAGGCCGCCGTTCACGATTGGTATTTGCTGGAGCTGGACGCTGTGCCAGAGACTGCAACATTTCTGTAATTTCATACAGAAGACAGTTAAATACATTTTCTATGTATCTTTTTAAACAGGATTTTACACAAGTACATTTCACTGCCATGTAGTAAAAGAGATACCTTATTGACACTTTGCTGTACTTTAGGGTTAACACTCAAGTTACTCCACAAAAGCTAATTTAAAAAAAGAAGTTACTAAGTTGCACAGACAGTTTTGACAAATCCAAGCTACTCCATAATATGAACTTGCATTTCCAGATGTTCTTATAGAAGGAATTGCCAGCCAATGGTTTTCATCCCAGGTGCTTAAGAAAGGGGCTGTGACCTTTTATTTTCTAAACATATCAGCCACTACTTTCTTTATGAATGACCAGGGACAAAGGTTCACAGCAGTAGGAGAAGCCACAACATTAAACTACCCTGAAATAGTAACAACTGGACAATGTTGCTGCCAATTAAAGACTCAGTGAGAAACTTGTCCTAAAATTAGGCACTGAGAAGTCAGGTATTTAAGTCTAAGCTAGCTATAATAGGATCCTTTTACAGAAAGACAGGCACCTGAAGAGGGTGACTCAGCTGACCTGCTGTCTCATGGACGGAGCTTTTCACTTTACAGTCAGTGAGAAGAAATAGGTGGGTGCAGAACGAAGCCTATGCTGCACAGTTTAGCCCTGGACATCCAACTTTAGGGCAGTCTAAGCTTCGTAAGTATTGTGTTTTGGCATTCAGTAAAACTTAATTTCTAACATTTTGTTTTGTTTTGTTTTTTAATTATTTAAAAAAATGGCTACTTTGCAAGCTAAGTGAATGGTTATTAAGGACCCAATATAGTTACAAATACATCACAGGAACCTCCACATAACCTCTGCCCGTATGTTAGTGCATCTAATGGAAAGTATTTCTGACAGTCCACCTGTGCAAGAATCTACTTTGCTCAGCAGACAGATGGAATAAATGAAGGGGAAAAGTGGAATAAGCTGTTAAACAGATTATGTTTGAAAGTCTGCTCTGTCTGGTTCTCTAATCTCTGATAATCTCATTGGAGACACATACCCATCACCTGCTAGAAACAAACACTGCTCTCACAATGACTTGCACGGGGCAAACCTGGAGACTCTAATGAGATTCTCTCACCATTTACAAAATGCACATAAAGCTTTCAGTAAGTTACCCACCCAGTCTTTGAGAAACTGGGAAACTATGAATGATTTAATATACGATATCAGTGTCAACAGCTAACAAACCATGTGTGCACAATGCATATGCGCTCCTATCAACACCCGGAAAAGGCAAAGAAAGCCATTCAATACACTGACAGTCCATTTTTGTCAACATCATGAAATAACATCCTTCAAAACAATTCTGTACACCAGGAGAGATCTCTGTTGACAGAGACAAGACCCAGGAAGAAAATAAGAGACTATGGTATATTGCCAGCCAGGTGCTAGAAGCAAGCAATGAATGAGCAAGTGTGTGCATGCCTGTTGCTTCTGTTTTCCCCACTGTACGTGAAAGAAAATATCAGGGTTTTGCAAGTCCGTAACTGGGAAGTTGAGTAATTGAGAAGATAACAGAAGGAAGAAATGGCAAAGGAGCACAATGTATTAGCTATGCATGTCACCCATCTTTGGGTTTAGTGAAAAAAAAAAAAAAAACCTACAAAAAAAAATCCCAGTCAAATTGGGAGAGTCACCCATTCCCTAGTTTTTCTTTAAATTAAAAATACTAAAACCATTGCACAATGTATTAGCTATGCATGTCACCCATCTTTGGGTTTAGTGAAAAAAAAAAAAAAATCTACACAGAAAAATACCAGTCTAAATTGGAGAGTCATCCAGTTCCTAGTATTTCTTTAAATTAAAAATACTAAAAACCATTGCTGAAGTATTAAATAATTATCTGATACTACCTTGAAATACATTGGTGAATTTTCATCTGTTAGCTACCCTGTGCAGATGAAAAAAACCAAATGTACATGCAAATGTTAGGACAACCCTGAGGCATTCTTCCAGAAATTGAGACTTCTTCCTCCCTCAGTAACTTCAAAGCTTAAAATAGAAATTTAAAACCAACTCTTTCTTTCAGTGGGTATGTACCAACTTGTCACAGGCAAACTGACTCTTCAAAAGTAGCAATCAACTGCACAAAATCTAAATAAAAGAAGTTCCAAAGAGGAATGTAACTTGGCCTGTTTAATTTAATCTGATTAAAATGTCCTTTTCAGTTTGGTTATACTGTATATATTACTCAGGTTAATAAAAAAGAATTAACAGCTGTTTTTTAAAATGGATGTCAATTACAGAAAAACCTATTTCTTCTGTGTTTATTTTTTCCCTATATTAATGCTTTATACACAGCACCATGAAAATCTTTGAGAAATTAAAAAAACCCTGCCTATTACTGGTTATCAATTAGTATCAGTTGTCTGGTTCATTTCTTTTGGACAAAATCAATGTCATCCTTTTTTGGATGAAAAAGCACAATTGCTCACAGTAAAATCCTAGACTAAACTGACTGATTTTAAAGATACCCACAAAGTCATATGACAAGACATAAGACTCTCAACTTCCTGGCCAGTAAAAATACCAGAAATATCATTAATGAGGGAAAACCCACAAAAGGTCTGAGAAAAGCACTAAAATATCTAATTCTAGAGTCTACTGTTTCTCTTCCCTTTTCACAAGTGGGTTTTATAATAGGGGAGTGGCTCAGAAAAGAAGTTTTTAAGCTGATTACAATGTTTAATACTAAGAATATATTGTGTTATCATTTCAGAGCTCTGCAGACACTTACTTTGGAAAAAATACTCCTTTGTACGATTACAAGTTTAGTTCTTGTACTATCAAAGTTCTGAACAGAGTGTCAGATTCCATAGTGGTTTTAGCATTAGAGCTGCTTTAATTTAAATTTCCCATTTCTTGATGAATAATGACCTTTCACTAAATACCTTAAATGAGATTTCCTGCTAATTAACTACTTACACTGTGATTACCACCAGACTGCAACATCTTTACAAAAAAGTAGAGCAAGAACTTTAGAGATATCGAACAGAAATACTAATGTAAGAATTGAATACCATCAATTTTATTGGTCTGGCTTTGTTGACTACCTGAGTAAGCCAAGGAAAGTTGAGTCTGAAAAAAACCCCAACCAAACAAAAAAACACAAATCCAAACCCACAAACCACCCAACAACCAAACAAATCAAGCGCACCAGTTTAGGGGCCGTATAATCTGCTGTATTAACTGTTTGCTTCCATCTGTCCTGGTTACAAAATACCTGACTTCCACACCCTTAAAAAACAAATTAGATCGTATAATTTGTATGAAACCTTCATTTCGTTAATTTATTCTTATGCTCCAGATTTGTAGCACTCCTAGAACCTTTAGCAATATGAAGCTGAAGTGACAGTTTGTTTCTCAGGTGACAGTTACCTCTTAGTATTTGCAAGTCTTAGCAAGACTGATGAAGATTCTAAATACTATTATTATCTAAAATACCTATTAATATCTAAAAAGGAGAGCTTAAGTTGCACAAAATTAATTCCTCTTGTATCCAACTTAATTGTCTTGCAGTAATGGAGACAATGCCACAAACATCAGGTAATTTTGTGTCACCTTATTTTTACGGAAACAATCTCAGTTCTCCCCTTTTCCCAAAATAAATAAAAATGCCAAGATTTGAGGACCACTTGAAAATTGCTTTTCATGAAGAGCTCTGAAAACTTCTTCAAGCACAGAGACTAGAGAGTAAATAATGAATGACTGAAACTAAAATACAGGTTTTCCATGAAGTATCACAAATTAATATTCAGAACTTGAACTACTAATTATAAAAAATAATATTTTTTGTACATCCACAAAAGTACCTCTGAATACAAAAATTAAATTGGCATTTTTTTTTTACCCTGGTAGTCCTCTTGTTCTTGCCGTTCATTGATATCCAGAGTTAGCTTTTTCATCCTCATTCTCTCCTCCTGTTCAGCTTGCTGTTGGTTCCAATGGTTTGCAGCAAGTTGGGAAGACATTGGTACATTCAGGATCTTAAACTGCAAATGAAAATAAGTTTTTAAGTGCCCATCACAAAACAAAGCCAACCACAACACAATCCAAAATACAGAAGGGTTATCATAGAATTATTTATGTTGGAAGGGACCTTAAAGGTCACCTAGTTCCAATCCCCCTGCCACGGATAGGGACACCTCCCACCAGCCCAGGTTGCTCAGAGCCCCATCCAACCCGGCCTTGAACACCTCCAGGGACAGGGCAGGCACAGCTCCTCCAGGCAACCTGTGCCGGTGTCTCACCACCCTCACAGTAAGGGATTTCTTCCTAATATCTAATCTAAACCTACCCTCTTTCTGTTTTAAACCATTACCCATCGTCTTATCGTTATAATCCCTGATAAAGAGTCCCTCCCCACCTTTTCTGTAGGTCCCCTTTAGGGGGACTGGAAGGGGCTATAAGGTCTCCCCCGAGTCTTCTCCAGGCTGAACAACCCCAACTCTCTCAGCCTGTCCTCACAGGAGAGGTACTTCAGCCCTCTGATCATCTTCATGGCCCTCTTCTGGACTCACTCCAACGGGTTCACCTCCTTCTTGTGTTGGGGGGACACTATTATGGTTATTTCTAGGTTATTGTGATGAGATACTGTCTACATAAGCTTCTACTGAAAAGTCTGTTGTTTACTGGGGTTCTGGTTTGGTTGTTTTTTGTTGGGTTTTTTGTTGTTGTTGGGTTGGGTTTTTTGTTGGTTTTGGGTTGGTTTTTTTGTGTTTTTTTTTTTTTTTAAAGTTCTACTCCACATAAGGAAGCAAGAGACAATAAGATATTCAGACCCCCTACATGTTCTGTACACAGAACGTACAAAATAGGCTGATATACTGCTAAGGCAAAAGACTACTAAACACGGTATTTATGGGAACAAAATTGATTAACTTTCACCATAAGCACACAACTATATGCTTTATTTCTTATTTTCACATAAGAAAATACCCTCACAGTAAATTACACTGGTCTTGAGAACAAAGCACCATAGCGGGCTCAGAAAGCTGCATCTCCCTCCAAAAGTCTTTACCTTCCAAGGAGATGAAGCCCCTGAGCAGAATTTCTACTATTATCCCTTGTGATAACATAGGAGAAATGTTCCAAGCATTTCAGATATCCTCCAGCATTCCTTGGCCGGCACTTTTACTTTCACAAATGATTCTAGCTTCATAGTGCTTCCTGTTAGTCTGGAGATAACTGTAGCATCAAATTTTAGCTTTTCCTCCTCCCCCGCACCCAAACATCCACACTACACATTCAACATGTTATCTGATTTGCCATAAGCAACTTTAAAGACAAGCTTGGTACTACTCCTGCAGAATTACCCTCTCTCTGAAAAACACAGCTGAGATTTTCAGAGAGGCATAGGGAAGATGCTTTTTTTTCCCCCCAGACTCAGAAAATCCAAGTTTTTATTTCCACAGGATTTTTTTTTTTAAACAATTGTTCCAAAACAGAGAATTGATTCTTAGTCTTATCTGCAACTGAAACAATAGCTTTCAGAAACCCCTTAATGCTAAAGTTTGTGAACACATTTAGAAAAATTTCACATTCCCCTTCAACTGCACATCCATTAGAAATAAATATTTCTGTGGTGTAAGTGGGCTAACGCACTTAAGGATAATCACTCTTAATATTCCAGGAACTACTCTGAATCCTGCAGCTTGTTCTTGTCATCTAAGATCTATTTCCACAGAAATAAAAGCAGAGGCAAATTTCTAAGTGTTCTTTTCTGCTACTCTGTCAAAAGTTGCAGACAGAAAGATACATTACCAAAACTGCTGTTGAGAAGGTATGCAGTAAAAGCAAAATCCTCATGGCCAATAGTCAGTATTTAATGCAACAATTACTAAGAAATCTCAAGGTATCTGTGAGCTGGTAGCGCCCCACTAGTGGGAGAGGAATGATGAGTGTAAGAAAGACACAAAGTACGCAGATGCAGCATTTGAAAATAAACTATGTTTGAAACAGTTAAGACAGACCCTTGCAAAGACTTGAGAAAAAGCCGGGTGCAATGAAACCCTATCAACTAGAAAATTTATTTACATGAGACAAATCAGACAAAATATTGGGGGGGGTGTAATAGCATATTATATTGAACATAAATACAAGCTTGTTATTAAGGTGTGCAGGGAAGAATAAAAATGAAAATTCTTGAAATGCCAAAAGAAAAGTAAGCTTTAGTTAGTTATTGCTGAGCAGACTATGCACGTTCCCAGATGTTGTCAAATGAGCTTTATGCGAAAGACACAAATAACTAACCCATTTTGTGATAAAAAAACATTCCTTAGCTTCACCATTAAGCTCCTCATCTATCTTAACATGTCCTTTATATTTTGTTTGTTCTATGGATTTATCAGCTTAATGGGATTGGTAAGTGTTTTCAGACAGGATGCTTAAAGTAGGAAAAGAGAAAACTGAAATATAGAAGGGTGCAAATGGAAGAAACATACAAAAAACCAACAGACTGGTAATTAACAAAATACCCCTGAGTCAGTATCTCAAAGCAATCAGATGATTGCCATCTGAAATCAAATCACTGATGACAATTACTAAAGGATATGATTATTACTGAGCAAATGAAACATTTCCGACTTGGAAACAGTGAAGATGTACATTGAAAACCTGTTACAAGATCTATGAGATGAGGACAGAACATAAAGACTTCACTTAGAAGGTGGCAAACTGAAGAAAGACCAAAACAATCATTTAGAAGACGAAGACTAGATTACAAATTTCATAAAAATGCCACTGAAGTAAAGAATTTACATTCAAGGACAGACTTGACCATTCCATAGATACTACCACACTTTTATGGAACCTTGCTAAAAATCTTTCAAATGAAAGGAAATCTTGTGTCCTAGGTATTAACCAAATTTCCTGATGCTAGGTGACTTTCTTTGTTACGGTCTAAATCTCTGTTCACACCTACCTGGCATAAAACATCTTGGACAGTTTCAAAAGCATCAAATGGTATTAGAGAGACCTCAGCTCTGATTCCTTACGATGGCAATATTTCTTAATTTCCCCTTGCTCTCTCATGGCTTGTGGATAAATCATGATGCCATAGTCTAATTTCCAATAACCCTTTCCAGTTCTACTGCTACTGGTTTTGTAAGTTTTGTCATACAATTTCTTTGCTACAGTTGGCGGGTGAAAAAACCCAGCCATCTACTGCAAGATAGATGTTCCCTCCATGTCTTTGCTATTGTCCTTTTTTGTAAATCAGTGTGACAAAAAGGGATAAAATATGGTGTCCTTGCTACTAGCAGCCTGCAATGACTATTAATTCAGGTTGTATGCTGCTGGGAAATAGCAGTCAGTTGTTCTTGTGTTGCTTCAAGAAAAACAAGTTGTCAATGCTCCAGTAAGATCTGGCTGACACTGGCATGTGAACTGAGTATTTAGTGACTCGACATCAACTACCAAACATTAACCTCCAGAAGAAAGCACAGCACGTTCCGTTTTCATCAGTAAGTACTTTCTTACAGCAAAGATTTCCAGTTTGAGCAGCACCATTGACAAAGACCACAGAGATCAAACCAATTGGTAACAGAGGAAGCGATTAGGCTGATGTCATAGTGAGGTGGTGACACTTAGCATTCCAGTGACTGTGTGGATGAGAAGTTACCTACAGCCTTCCAGGTTGTCTGCAAGCTCCTTCTGACTGTTTTTAAAAAGCTGAAAGTTTACACCTTTAACTTAACAGTAAAGCATGCATCCATCACTTCAAAACTCTGTGCACATTCTCCTCACGCAGATTTAAAATATAGTACTATAAGAAGGAATAATTATTTTCTTTTCAACTCCACCTCTTCTTTCCTGCTTATTTTTCTATTAAATCTGAACTACTAAGACTTTTTTTTCCCCTGAATACATAACTATGGACAAAGAAGCCTTTCATTGACTCAAGAAATGAAGTAGTCTATAAAGCAACTGTTTTCCACATTTCTAGAAATGCTGAGAGGAGTTTTGGCAGGAAGAGCCTACTCCCAAAAGCAAATACTGGGGGAGGAGCAGGGAAAGCTCCTGAACAAGTTCTGCTTTCTTTTTCAAGCCACGTGTCAGCAATATTTTCCCTTCACACAGAATACGAAGATCCTAAAATTCTTGGTAACTACAGATACTCCCAGTAAATTATCCTGAAAAAGCTAAACACAACTTTATTTTTTTTTTAAATAGACTTCTCTTGAATCCCTTCTCAGCCCAATGACAACAGTTGAAATTCCCCACTCAAAACTTCTGTAGAACTTTGTAGAACATTCAAGTTCCAAGAAAACAGAATAACCAATCAAACGTAGTGAGGAAATCAGTCAAACATCAACACCAGCATGTATGTACCCATTCAAATAGGTATCGCCACTTACACTTTCAAAGCATTTAACTTCGCACAGCACGCACTCACCAGTTCAAGTGTTTTATGAGAAGAGACATTCCCACTTTCTATGCAGATTTTTAAAGTATCTTTCAGATGAAGGAAGAGGAAGACTATTTCAGGTTTATATACCTCAGCTATTATACCACTGTCACAATTCAGGTAACAAAAGTCAAAGCAAAGTAATGACACAGATCTAAACACTTGAAAGGTACAGATGCATGGAATGAAACAATGCCTTGGTTTTGCTTTCCATATAAGCTCAAGTCATTCATTTTCATCACCGATTTATACAACTGAAATGAAAAGGTTTCTTTAGAAGACCTAAACCATGATGAGGAACGTATGTGGAATGTGTTAAATATTGATTTGTATACTATGCATTTGCTGATGCAGGAAAACTCAAACATACACTGGAGAACAGTGCCAAGACAAACGTATAGCTTGGCTGCATGAAGCAAGGGGTTTGTTTTATCAACATGATTTCCATTTAAGTTTCTCTGACAGATTCACTTAGTGCATTCTGGTAGAGTCTCCTGAAAAAGCCTTCAGATAATGACTTTTTTTTGCCCAAGTTGAACAAATCCAGCCAAGTGTCAGTTACTCAGGAAATGGAGTTTAACAAACACCATATATCTTGATTTGAAGCTGGATGTGTTTTCAGAAAAATCTGTAGAACCTTGAAGATTCTGGAATACTCCTCCTCCTCTTCTTTTCTACTCCTTTTAACTTCCAGTGGCAGCCCACCAACCACAAGCATTCACCTTCAACAACTATGTTTAAAATACACATAAAACATACCACTGTCCCATTGGTGTGATCACAAAACATAGTTAGTAACAGTGTAATTTAACCACACTATTTTCCCACATGATTTCTATTAACAACCAAGAATTCAAAGAAACTACATACAGCATTTTCTATTTATCAAATTAAGATGCCTGCATCCTAATCTGATAAAAGAATGAAGAAACAAAAAACTCTGACTTCAAAAGTCACAGAGTGCGACTTACAGAAAAGTGAAAGGATTTTATTTATTTAATCAGTATCTATACCTTACATGAACTCTTACCTGTTGTTTGTTGCCTTTTCGTGTTAACATGACAAATGGCATTGTGTCTCCAGACTCTGACTCTCCTTCCCCACTTCCAAGTGGGGGACCCTTCTTGAGCTGACTTTTGAGATGTAGAGGAATAGCAACATCCAACTGATGTACTTTAACAGATTCGCCACTCCGTTGCTATCAAAAAGAGTAAAAAAGAGTAAATACTATAAATGATCAGATACTAAAAATGTTTGGCAATGCTCATGTTTTCATGACAAAGAAAAGTTTTAACCTCCCAAGAAAACAGACTAATATATAAATAGATGTGTTCGGCTTTATTACATTTTCCTTTGATTTCCTTGCTTGTGAAGAAGTTACAGGGATGGAGTACTTAAAATTTCAAAGGAATTTTAGATAACTTAACATTGTAAGGAATGAAATCTAGAGACTTGACACACTTGAGAATGGACAGTCTACATTCAAGATTTTTTTATAGCATGTTATTAATGTATTCCTCATACAGGCGTTGCAATACTAAAGTATTTACCAGATGTGACTGAAAAAGACATATAGGACCTAAAGCTTATGTAAAATTAAATGCAGCTACGTTTTAAACATTAAAAACTAGGCTTGGGCAGTCTAGGATAAATTCAGAAGCATCGCATATCTGATGTATTTATTACTAATTCAATAAAATATCTGTCAGCATGTCATATATTCACTGGGAAAACAATACAATTAACAGCCGTTTTACTAAAAGTTACTTATCCAAACATGTCAATTGCAGAGAACAGGCCACAACTAAGAAAAAAAAAATCCATGTTCTTTAGCATGGTAAGCTATGCATTAATCACTTATTTACTTAAAAAAAAAAAATCAAATACAGTTAGCTGTACAGCAAATCACATTAATTTCAGAAAATAAATATTTATACCTGAAGATTTTCCAGCATCATTTTATCCAATGCCTGAATGAAGTCTTCATCTTCTGCACAAGGCACATGCTTAAGTCCTCCTCCTTTAATCATTACTTCCTATTGCAATGGGAAAAACCCTGTTACATTAGTTTCAGAAATATGAATACTCAGTCTAGAAATATGGGGACAGATATCCTTATTGCTTCCACATCATACCTAATCAAAAGCTTAAAAACCAAGTTGTTAAAGAAAAAGGTTTTCAGCCGGGATTGTTTTCTTGAAGAAATATTTTCTTATGTTTATTGCATCAATTATTATGAAGCTTGGCCGCTCATAATATTCTGACACACTAGTGTATGTGTACAGAAGTATATGTACACATTCCAGATACTGCAACAATACGAAAGAAAAGTCTCTATCCCTACCACACCAAACAACTAATTTTTCCATTAAGTCCATAAAGTTAGAAGGCCTTTTCAAGCTGAATACCATTCTTTAGTATTTGGAAAGCACAACATGACAACAACCATGTTTAAAGTCAGTACCCCAACACATTTTTGATAACAATCATTACCTTCCTTACTATGTAACTGTAATTCAGGCTCAACTGGATGGGTTCTTTTGCTACAGATGTTCTAATCTGCCAATCCCAGCTCTGTATTTTGGGAATTTTGCACTTCTTGGTTTGTCGCCTTTTCATTTTTGAGATCTAGTGGAGTGGAATTACTGTACCTTGTTGTATCATATCAGTTTGCTACTATTGCTGGCATTGCAAAACCATCATTTATGCAATCTTTTCCAGCCTAGCTACCTGTGAAAGTGCATGGTCCTGTGAAAACACGTTGTAGTAAAGTTGATAGCATAAATATTTTCAGAAGGTAATAATGAAAGCTTGCAGATATAAAAAGCAGCTCTAGAACGTATTTGAAAGAATAGCAGGAAGTGTTCTTGCTGTGTTTTCCCAGATATGTTATGAGCAGCACAGGCAAAAAAACGTTCAGTAAAGAAAACCAACAATGCAAAAGTCAATTCACTCATCTAAAGCAACAATACATACTGTATTCTCCTCATCGGTTTCGTTTTCCTTATTGGAGTCTGTAAGATAATCTGTGTTTTCCTCCTCCTCTTCTTCACCTTCTTCTTCCTCGTTGTCAGAGCCCTCCTGAAATATTCAATGTTTTGAATTTGAGACCAGAATAACTTCTGACTGTTTTAAAACACAAGAGACCACTTGCATCTGATTTCTCATACATGTTTTCTGTACCTTTCTTACCGTCTACCCACACGAACCTGTTTAGTTCAGTTTGGTTTTAGCAAATTTGTTGTGTTTTGTATTTAATGCTTCAGTCTTAACTCCCTCAGCTTTATCTGACGTTTTCAAAAAAGTACAGCAGAAAACTGGGAGCAGTGGCTGATACACCAGATGGTTGTGCTGCCACTCAGAGGGAACTCAACAAGCTGGAGGAGTGGACTGACAGGAACTCATGAAGTCCTATGAAGGGAAATGCAAAGTCCTGAACCTGAGGAGCAATAACCCCATTCACTAGTAGAGGCTGGAGGCTGACCATCTGGAAAGCAGCTCAGCAGAGAAGGACCTAGGGTCTTGGTGGACAACAAACCGACCAAGAACATCTGGAGTGCTGCACCCAGCTCTGGGTTCCCCAATACAAGACATACTGGAGCAAGTCGCGCAATAGGCCGTGAAGACAACTAAGGGATTGGAGCACCCGTCACAGGAGGAGAGGCTGAGGGAGATGGGGTTGTTTAGCCTGGTGTTTAGCCTCTCAAGTGTATAAATACATGAAGGGAGTGATCCAAGAAGAGGGAGTCGGACTCTTCTCAGTGGTGCCCAGTGACAGACCCAGAGGCAATGGGCACAAGTTGAAAAAAAGCCATTTTTACTGTGATGGCGATTAAACACTGGAACAGATTGCCCCTAGAGGCTGTGGAGCCTCCATACTTGGAGATACTCAAAACTTGATTGGACATTGCCTCAGGCAACCTATTGTAGGTGACCCTGCTGTAAGCCAGGGAGGTTGGACAAGACCTCCAGAGGTCCCTTCCCCACGCCCCAACTATTTATGATTCTAATCATATTATTATTTTGTGGGTAAAGGCAGAAACCCAACCAAGCTTCAGCAACTTTAACGCTGAGAAGCACAGACTGAAAGAAAGCTTACTAGTAAACCAACCCAAGCATAAGGAGAAAAAGTGTTTCCTATTTCCTTGATGAACTCATTTTCTCATAACACTACCATTATCATGTCAACTTTGCTATGTCATAGTGACAAGTTAGAATTTCTATGTACACTTCTGTGTTTTTTTTTTTTTTTTTTTTATTTGCTCCACCATTTTTGATTCAAAAGATTACAGGCAGAGTAAACAAGGAATATTGTTATGCTCCATAAATCTTTTATTTATTCATATTACACAGGCACACTCTGAACGCCTGTTATTTTTCCTACATGACTGCTTTGACATCTAGTCAATACATTTCCTTCTACAACAGACAAAGAAAATTATCTGAAAGTGTTTTCATGCCAAAAAACTGAAGGCAACTTTTTGTTGAGAAGCAGCAAATACCCTGAGGAAAGTTGTCAGGTTCAAGTTTCTGCCATAATTTCTATGGAATAAGTCTCAGACACTCTGCATTCAGTTTTCCATATATACAAAACTGGGATGGAAATATCCTCAGAGTACTGACTGGGTCATGTATACCCACATTTCACCTGCTAACTCTGTGACATAGAAGGACTTCAGAAAGTAATGAGTAATCAAAATATTGATTACTCGTTCTTTTTATGCAAGACAAGGTAAATGATTAAGTTCACCTCTTCTTCTGGCTCATTTACTTCACTTTCGTTTCCAGATTGTTCCTCTGTCTCTGCTCCACCTTCCTCCTCCTCTTCATCCTCTTCCAGATTCTCTCCTTCTGTAATGGAATCCTTGGAATCTTTGTCATTCACAATTCCTGAAATTTGGAAAAAGAGAAAGAATTAGGACAAGGAACAGAATTAGAACCAGAACTAGAATGTCAGGACACAAACCCAATCAAGTTACAGGTGGAAGATCACGTCAAAAGTCCATTGTTACTGAACACAAACTTCCAACGGGTCATAATATTTGACTTCTGAATGGAACATTTTCTATATATCATTACCTTAGACATAAAGAGAAATAGTTTCCTTGCCAGAAAAAGAGGAAAACATTACGGAGAATGTTTAAAAGCTCCCAAAGAACAGCAATCAAGAAGCTGCATGGCAAACTGCTTCAGAATATCCTTAAACTAAACATGCAACCTTACTGAAACATGCACTGAAATATAAGCACTAAATTACAGACGCTCTACAAAACCAGCAGAGCCCAGAAGACGTCAAGCCTCTGCAGTCTTAGTTCCAGTACTTCACACTACTGACATTTAACAGTTTTGAAACAACTATTTTCTCAGCCTGGAACAAACCTTTCCCACTCTTTTCTAACGCTCCGAGGCTGCACCTGAGCCTATGAGGATGTAGGTGCCTACATAAAGTCTCTAGGAAATCAGAGTCTCTTCCAAAAGTATTATCTAGTGGGCTCATCCTACTTGCAGACAGGGCTGTCTAGTCTTTCACTGTGTTTTAGTTCATCTTGCAGTTTTCCTTACTGACCTGCTCGCCACCTCTATATCTCAAGACATTTTAGTTTACTCTGTGTGTAAAGTATCAAGCGCAGTCCCCTAAACTTCTGCTTTCTTTCAATAAGGTATCCTTCAACGTAATACCCTTACCTATACCATTCCCACAGAAGCGAAAAATAAGTTTCAGCCTCTTTCCTGCTTCAGTGGCCAATTTAGTCTTAGATATAGATTTCAATCAGAATTGTTTTCAGAGAAAATATTTAAGAATTGAGCATGGTTCCGATTCAGGAAAATAATGAAGATCTGTTTTTAGAGAAAAATGAAGTAATCCAGTGCAAAAAAGAACCAACATCCAGCATACGCTATAGTTCCAATATATTCTTTTTTTTTTCCCTCCCCTTAATTTACAAAGCCGTTTAATCCCCCAGGGGATAGCGGTTTGAGCTAGCAGAAAGCAATGCTGATGCCAGCCTTCTGCGACACAGCAGATCTAAAGCCGGTAATTTTTCTAAGATTTTACTAAGGAGTCAATACCGTTACTACGCAGTTTGTCATTTGTATTTTGACATTACACCAACCCCACTAAGGGTTGGCTTTTAGTGTAAAGTCTTTTGGACAGCAAATGAACACATCAGTTCTTTGCTTGTGGCACTCGTCGTTTATTCTCTGCTATGTGCAAAGAACAAATGCAGTCGTACGCCATTCTTAAGCGGAAGTCTAGATTCTGAATATACAAGAGGTTTGGGGGATACTAGGTTCAGGGATTTTATATTTTTTGTGTGTGGTGGTGGTTTTCTTTTTGCTCTACCTCCAGATGTCTTTCGGAGATGCAAAATGCAGACACACGCAGTCAGGGGTCACTACAAGAATCTGACTGAGATGAAGTGTATTTTTAGAGCCATGCTTAAATTAGACAAAATTCAGATATAAAATGAATGGTATATATGGCTGTATAGTAGTTATTGAGGATTTAAGTTCTATGTGAACATATATACAAATATACTTCCTCCTTCACATTCCAGAGATTTCAAAGCATTCTTTTCTTCATATTATTTATAAACACTGTGCTCTTCAAAATCTGTGCTGCTCCATAATTACACAAGAGTTTCTCTTGAATCACTCAGTATATTCCCACCAGTGCAAAAAAAATCACCAGAGTAGCACAGGAACCGAAAGCCAGTCCCTAACTCAAGGTTTGCAGGCAACAAGCCACCCCACTGTTCTGCCTAGAATTACACTTCAGACTTATAAAGAGCAAAGCCCGCCACGGTCTTTAGCACAATGTCTTCTCCCTGTTATTGTTCACGGGCTGAGGAACTATGGGAATTGATCAAGAACTGAGTTTTACTAGAGTTTTTGCTAACATATTGAAAGACTAATTTCCTTCGGATACGCTCACACCTATCATCATAATCTTCAAAGGTCGGAAAGGCAGACAACAACCGTCCTGAGACCACCTTCAAACAGTCCTAATAGGACCAGGAACTATCCCACCCTATACTGATGTTTAATAGCAAGCAAGTAATATCAATATAAAGAAAAGCAACAAGCTTTGGGGACATGCAGGACACAACCCTCTTTTTAAAAGGCTATACTGTTGATGGGCTTTGCTCATGCCAAAACACACACAATAAAACATTCTCCAACATTTGCCCATGTTCAGTGACCACACATCTCCCCCTTATCTACACCTAATTCAACTGCTATATGGTGGTGATTCAGAGAACAGAAGTTCTTATGATTTGTAGGAAGTGCTGAGTATTTTTCAAAGGAATATTACAGTTTACTTAACTAGTAGTAAATGACTTCTTGGTTATCATTTTGATCACACAAGAGCTAGTAATTAAGATCACACCATAAGGAAATTTTTTATCCGTATCTCAGTTGCTACGTACGTAATTTTAAGGCATGTCAATTAAACAAACAGCATATTAAAACTATAAATTCCTCCTAAAACAGAAGTTGCAGCATTTCACCTGGCAATTGCACGTACTCATCCCACTGGATTAAAGAATTATTCTTAAAAATTGAACTTCTCTAACTAGATGAAGTGCTATTAAGGCCATAATTAACACTTATAAAGTGTAAAATTTACATATAAAAGATTTTCATGACAAAGCTTGTCTTCAAATAAAAATGGAAGAGTAGAAAACAGCTCCATTTAATGAGAAATGAGCTCAGTAGTATCCAGTAATTGGTAAGAACTGACATGTACAAAAGGTTTAAAGGATACTGATAGTAGTTTTAGACACACACTAACCATTATTTTGTCAACTGAGCTGTGCTGCAAGCCCAACTTTTTTCTCCTGAAATTAACTGATTTTTAACACAGGAAGATTTATAAATATACATCACTGTAGTCTTAAGAGGAACTATAAGCTAGCATACAACCTAGCTGACAGATATATTTTAAAGTTTGGGGTGTTTTCCTTTTTAACAATCCAACCAAAGCTCTAATTCATGAAAAGGAAATCATCCTCTGGCCTCTACTGAAACATAAAGCCCATTCAAATTATTCCAAAGGAAGCGTAAGGCTCAAAGTATCTGACAACATTTTGAAAGCAAAACATGTGCTCTCTCACTGTACGTTTACACTAATGTTTACTTTGACACAGCAGCTCTAGTCAAATCCAGAAATGGGAAAGGAACATGGAGTTGCAAGCAACCAAGCTACCAAAACAACCAAGCTGTTTCCCCCAGTGCTCACCAACCAACAGGCTGCAGCACCTGAGCGCGCAGATGCTCCTTCTTTTCTGTTGTAGAGGGTGCTTTCTGAATTTTTCTGATGAAATTCATAGTTTTCTTCCTCATCATTTGCACCACACTACTCCGTATACTGTTTTTTATATATATACGCCCCCCCCTCCAAATACTATATTAATAGTATTCATATTGACTTTTTTTTTTAAAATATTCAATCACATTAGAGTTATGGAGATTCTATATGATCTCTGTGGTGATCAGAAAAATGCAAAGAAGTTAGAAAAATATCTCTATCATGAGATTTAAAAAAAAATATATAATGAGAATAACAATAGGTACTTATCACCATACAAGAGATAATTTTAAGAAATACAGGAATTCTCAAAAAAGACTTCTTTTCCCTTGTATTTTTTCTTACCTAATTTTATTAAGAATTCTCGTTCCAAGTCTTGCACCTGTCTGGTAGCTTCTTCCAGAGAATTGCAGAGCTTTATCTTTGGTCGCAGCAGTTCCAGTGTATCACTGATCATATAGTCTATGTCTATAGGAAATGGGTGGTCTTTTGTCCAAACATCTAGACTTTTTTTCCACCAAACATACCGCTAGAATACAAAAATATTATAAATTATATGCACGCTGGCATTTATAAAATATTTAACTTACGAAGTTTGTAATACTCAGCCATGTTTGTACAGTAGAAAATGCAAAAGATTTCACATCACTATGATTTCACGCAACTATTAGATACTTTGATATCACTAAACATCATTTGATAACACTGGATATCACAAACATTAAGAATATGGTCCGTTTATTGTAACGACTGTTAGAAGTATGAAGACTGAGCAAAAAAGCACTGAAAAGAAAGTGCCTTCTAAGGGAAGATTCTTTCTGTGAGAGATGAGCACTTAACAATTGGCCAGCTTTCAATTCCTTCCTCCATAATTTTTCAAGAAAATGAATTCTCGCAAAGCTGTATTATGGGGAGAAGGGGGGAAACATCACAAAAAGGTTTGACTGCAGCTAGCACGAAGTGACTGACTTAGTTTGCTGTATAACAAATTAGCACATACCTCTTATAATACAATCATAAAAAAATAAATGCTGATCTTAAGGCCACCTAACAGTAGAATCTGAGCACAAAGGTGTTGCAAAAATTGAAAATTAAGTACGAGTAGCAGAATGTTTATTTAAAAGGTGACATGGTCAAAAGGAACGCCTATAGGAATTGCAAGATGTAATGAAAATATGACTTCTTCAATGAAAAGTTTACTTTGGGTTTAAAAATGGGACCATACTGTACTTAAAAAAAATATCTTTTCACATCCCAGACACAAATGAAGGATATGCATCCTGAAGGTCTGAAGTAAGTCATTATCAACTTAATTTTTAATATCATTGTTTTAGTATAATTTAAAGAGAGAAGAAGAAAGAAAAAGAAAATAAGTCCAAAGAGTATGGACTGGAATCCCACATCTTCTCAGAGGAACCTATTCCAGTGTTTAAACACTCCTGTTATGAAATCTTTTCCCCTCCCTGTTCCATCTATTGAGTCAGAACTTTCCTTGCAGCAACCTGTGACCACTACTTCTTGTTCTTTCGCTGTGCATGCCTTAAAAGTATCTACCTTCTTCTCTACAAACACTATTAGTTGAGGACAGCAACCTAATTAGCACTCTTCTCCAAGCTGAGCAAACCCACAGTGTAAGAAACAAGAGCCTCCTGATCATTTTGGTGACCCTCCACTGGACTTAACTCATCTGCTGATGTCTCTCCTCTCATCTGCCAGGGAACCCTCAACTGGAAACAGTGCTCCAGATGTGGCCTCAGCAGTGCCAAGCAGAAGGGAAGGGTGGGGGAAATCACCACCTTCCTCAATCTGCTGGCTACAACCTTGTCAAAGCAACGTAGTATGCTGTTGGCCTTCATCACCTTAATGGTGCAGAACTCATTGTCATGTTCATACAGCCCAGGAGTCCTAGCACCAGTCCTGCAAAGCTACTTTCCAGGCAGTCAGTGCCAGGTGGTATTGTTGCATGGAGCTACTCCATCCCAACTGAAAGATTGTTACTTATCTTTGCTGGAATTCACAAGGTTTCTGTCAGTCCATTTCTCTACTTGCTCAGACCCCCTGAAGAAGGGAACCTAAACCCTTCAGTAAACCAACTGCTACCCCAGTGTTCTGCAAGTTTGTTGGAACAGCAACATCTACATAACTGAACATACACATCACTTTAAAATAAAACTTCTATCAGACACACTATAATTCTAAAAATTATAGTGCTAGAGAACAATGACAGAAATACGTAACAGACTGATCTACATTAGCTCAATAAAGAAATCTACAGAAGTACATAAAATTCAGTTTAGAATACCTGAAAATATACAAGGAAGCAATCTAGTTTTCGTTTGCTGGATCCTCTGTCAAAATACTGCCCACAGGTATCAAGGATTGTGCAGACTAGTCTGATTCTGAAAAGATGCTCTGGAGGATCCAGTGGACTAGGACTCCCATCAGGGTTCACACCAAATGATGTGAAAGAATACAGAGTTCGAAATATTACAGCTGATTCCACCATTCGATAATTGTAAAGCTCCCCCAAAAACTTGGCACTGCTGATCCGCCGCTGGTTAAACTTCGGTTGGTTAACCTTTATCAAAAATTAACAAAAAACACAAATCACTTCATCATGCAGATACAATAGAATCTTTGAAAAGGTTGTGGGGTTTTTTTCTTTTTTAATTTTAAATTCATGGAATTCATTACAATAAAATATAGTTATGGCAACATACATTACACAAAATTAAATATTAAAAAGTATTATGCTATTTATGAAAGCCGGTCAATTAGTAGTTATTATAAAGTTAAAATACATGTAACATACTCTATCTTAAATCTATGATGATTTTTCATTGCCCAGAGAATTCTTGTAACTATAATCCCTATCAAAATATGGACTAGTCTCCAAAGTTACTTGAAGTTGTACATATCTGACTACACCGTGCAGAATAAATTGTATCGCCTTAATAAGGGGGGCACAATAACTGTTATAGTAATCTTTGTAGTTTGGTTTTCGGGTTGCGTTTTTCTGGGGGGATTGGGGGTAGGGGTGGAGTTGTGTTTTTATTTAACTAAACCTACATAAAGGAAACAACTGAGACAGGTAAAGTCATCAGACAGAAATCCAGAATCTAAGGATTCTTTTCTTTAAGCATGATTATTTTATTGTTTTCCTTTCAACATAAGTAGATGAGCATCGCTTAATAAAAATGCTGGCTGCTTACCTCCATTCCTAGTCGAATATCCTCTAGCACCCCATCCACAACATGGATTCCGACATCTTCCTGGTAAAGGACCAACCCTGCTAAGAGGTTGGCTACACAGTGAATACTATTATATTTCACATTCCAGATGTTGATCATACAGTATATAACATAGTCTTTTACTTCTGCATCCTGCCAAGGCAGCTTGCGCATCTGTCTCAGGACCTAAACCAAGTTTTAAGACAAGCTTAACATTTTAGCAGACAAAATATCAAGATATTCACTGTCATCCCCTCTCTCTCACCGTTCGGATGAAATCCCTGAAAACGTCTGCAAGCAACCTCATTCTCTTTTTCAAGCATCCTCCAGATCTGCAGTAGCTACAGAAAACTTTACAGATGTAACCCAACTGCTGTTCTCTAACTACTAATCAAGCTGTCCAAACTGGTTCCATAATTTTCTTGCTCTTACAGTCTGTATTTAACTGTAGTCTTTTACTCTGAATGTAACATACGTAGTACAAAGATTCTTATTTCATTCTCTATTTGTTCAGCACCTAATGACTGTGGAGAATGGAGGTCCGTGACTGGAGCTTCCATGCATTATGATAAAAGCAACGAAACTCTCTTAACAATCAGGGATACAAAAACAATTCCTCTTCCTTGCAATTAAAAAAAATTATAAGCCTCTCCAAGCCCTTTGAAAGTTAATACTACATCACTTCCAGAAAAATCTGCATCAAAGTTTTCGAAAGGATTTACCTTCTCTGTGGTAACCTTGGAGAGATCCTTGTAAAGAAGCTTACGAATATATTCCTGCAAAGGAGGACGTTTTTTCTTCACAGTTTTCTCAGCTGGAGGAGGATTACAGTAGTAATAGGCATTTTCTACCATTGTAACATAGCGAGCATCTAGATGCATAGCTTGTTTTTTTCTCATCATTTGTTCCTGGAAATAAATGCAAATAATCAGTTAAAGAGGTGGACATACTATATTCTCAAGCCAAAGGCTTTTACAGTTAAGTCTGGGATAAAGGAATCATAAAAGGTTGCAGAAAAGGAAGCTAGAAGCATAGGTAGAGACAAGAAAGGACAAAGCATATATATGGTTCTGTGTTGCTATTTACAAGGTAACTTTTCTTTACAATCCCTGTTTTTATAACGGTTCACCTGTGGTGGAAAAGTTTCAGAAAAGTATTTAAACTTCAAATTGAAGTTTAAATGTTACTATTTAGGTAAACAGTTAATAAAATTATTAGCCACTCTATTCAAAACATGATTTTATTTAACTAAAGTAGCTCAAATGCCGATTACTTGACACAAGCATAGTGAATCATCATAAGAGTAGCAATCTACTTTTTACATCAACATATGACTCCAGAAAGTTTATATTGATGGTTTCACATGAATTTTCAATGCAATTTTCTTATTACATGCTCAATTGTTGCTGTTTACCCAAGCAGAATAGACTGCAAGGAAAACAGTTCCTACCAGAAGGTCGTACTTCAGAAAAAAAAAAATAAAACAAAAAATCAGACAAGCTAAAGGTTATTACATCAACACTAATTACTGTGCTTAATTGTCAAGATTGTTCTAGTTTTCCTCACCAAATACCCAACATGAAATATGGAGAAAAGATTGTATGTACTTTAAGATTTAATTTTGTGGGTTTTAAAAATTTCTTGGATCTAAAAATTCTGTACAAGAACAAAAGCAGCAGTTCTAAGCTGCTGATTTTTACAGTTAAAGATGAGGATGAGCTTAATTCTATTATAAAACTATCTTTTATATACCTACATGTGTTTATGTGTGTAATTCTATAAATTGCAATAGATGTTTACGTACATTGTACAATACCAAATAGCCAAAATCACTCTAAGATGGTTCACCAGGAAAAAAATCTGCACTGATTTAGATTTTTTTTTTACTCAAAGGTTGGCTACACAGCAACTTAGAGCATCGAACAGGTAAGTAAAACTAAGGTGCAAGCAGTGTTTTATCACCACACATAAATGTTAGTACATACATTCAGGTAGCCCAGTAAACTAATGGAAAGCATTTAAACCTTCTTTGATTGTTGACAGAAAAGTCTGTTTTTTCATTCTGGTGGACTTTCCACTAAATTTGAATAATTTCAACTTTCTTTTACATGGTAGTGGCTCATATTCAACCAAAACGTAAGTGTACTCAAACAGCTCCTTAACCTTGAGCTTCAGCTGTATATTCAATGAGGAAGAATAGTTCTGTATAACATAGTACCCAAACAAATAACATGTTTTTCATCATAGATTGCGTGCGTCTACTGCCAGGAAGGTCTCAATCTGACACAAACCCCGAGGCGTTTCATTTTTAACCTCTTCCATGACACAAATAGTCTCTGCTTTGATTCCCTAAGGCTGTTGCTTTCCCAAATTGAAAATTTCTCTCAAGTAGCACCAAATTTACCTACAGGTGCTTAACAGATGCGTAGCAATTTAACAACTGAGCACGTACACCATTTTATGTGGGGAAGACCCACTTACGGTAGAAAGTTCCAAAACCTTACTGTGTCACATATATTAGTATTACTTAGTCAATTTTTCACCTTTTCTAGGTGCATCAAGAGAAAACACATCTGCGCTGCCTTATGACATTTATCATGTTCTGCTACAAACTGAAAAATTAAGTGGGGCAAAATAAAGCATAACACAGAAAGTGGCAGGATGTGCAAATAAAATTTAAAACAAACCTATGTAATTTGTATATTTGCCTGTGTTACAAAAAGTTGCACATAATACTGTAAATCACAGGTTGTAATTAAAATGTTTCTCCCCAGAAGAGACAATATGCACTACCCCAAGTCTAAAAATCACTGTAATTTATCATTTTCTGAGCAAAGCCAAGTATATATTCTATCTCTAAGTGTATGGTATTAGTCTTAATCTCTGTTAAAAGTCATTGCCATGTTAAGCAGCTGCATCTTTCAACCCTTTTTCATTTAAGGCATGAAGTCAGATGGACAGTCAGGAAACAGAAACCGTAAAAAGACACTGCCTACAATAACAAAAACCTTGACACATTTCAGAGGAAAAAAGCAACACTTGCAGTATAAAGTGTTTTAAGCTAACAAACTACTTTGGGTCTTCATTTACCAGGCTAAAATGAAGAACTACAAAGGTAAAGCATTACATTTGAAGATTAAGTTTCTGTTTTTCCTTTGATAAAAAGAGAGAGATTACAAACAACATTAAAATGTCCAAGTTAAAACCGGTAAGAGGGCTTTTTTTTTTTTTTTTTTTCCCTTTAGTGAGTAACAAAACTTCTCTGCATGTAGTGCATAATGCAGACCCGTTTCAAAAGATCTGGTGAGAATTAGGAGGTGCTTTTCTGGTTAACAGTCTTGCTCATGCCTCCCCCAATTAAAAAAACAACCTGATAATACCAATTTGCTTTGCAATTATTTTTTGCAAAGCAGCACAAAAATGAGAGTATAGTCACCGCGTAAAACCTAACAGACAGAAAAAGCCCAATTCAGAAAAGCATTTCAGCATAACTGACAGTTAAATTATTGGATCGTAATAAGACACTGAAACTGTTCAGCTCCTCCTTCCCTTTACTACCTAACACTGTTCTGCCCTTCCACTTGTTCCAACAGTTCACAACCAAAAACTTCAATCTCTTGGAAGCACACTATTGTTATAGTGAATAAACACAGTCTCACTCTAACTACAAAGAAATTACTTTGTCACAGCTTCCGTCTGTGCAATGTTCTCCCACTATTTCAACTTCGTCTATAAAAGTCATCACTCTGAGAAATGTAGCTTAAGTTATGTTTATAAATACAAGCAATCTTGCCTTAAAGCAGAAAAAGACAATTTGACACAATTGTCTAAGTTAAAAGGATTAAAAAAATACATCAGAAGGCTTTTAATACCAAAACTTCAAATATTCTTTTAAGACCACCCCAACAGCATAACACAAGAATTTGACATTTTAACATGATTATGTTACAGAAACACAGATCAAGATAATGCTGATCTTCCTTCCACAGCACCACTTCAAATAATCCATTTATCAACAGACCAATCCTAAAGCCAAGTTAGTCTTACATTAATATTTTAAATTATATAAAGGACATTGAATGCAAAAGACTTGCCAAGAAGAATGATTAACCAAAATAAACATTACCCTGATAAAAGAATCTTTACATAACTTGCAAAGTATGACAGTAGTTCCACAAAACTAGGATGTGATCATTAAATGTCTCTCTAGAATAAATCACATAGTGCCACTCTATATAACACTTTACAGGTAATTAAGGGAAAATTAATTATTAAAAATCCATTCTTAACTATGACTTCCTTGCACATCAGGACAAAATAATATTGTCTTTATTAGGAGACGCGCAGCCTGTTTGGCATCTTACTACATAGTACATCATCAGCAGTAAAGATTAAGACCAATAATTATTTAAAATATCAACAGGCCTTAATTCTACCCATAAGAATCACTGATAAGATCAGCTTTATGTTTACTTAGATTTTTTTTTTCCCCCCACAAGAGCCTAATTAGCTTGCTTTGGGACTAATCTCTTCTACAGTTCACACTGACCAGTACCATAAGCCTACAACCCGATTTGTACAACACTATTTAAGCCAAAACTAATCTCTATAGTTCCAACAGGGCAACATTAGAAGATTCATTTATTGAGATGGTTGTAGACTACAAATCTATTTAGGCTATTTTACATCTTAATCAGCAGATATTCCAAAGTCTTTGCCATCTCCATCTTCTCCCAGTTCCTCAGTGCATAAGACAAGACTACTTATCTGAAACCTTGTGAGGCTTTAAGCCTCAGTTATTGAAACAGTGTTTGTGGTTTACCTTACACTTCACAGTTAAGTCATGTTTCACATCCATCCAGCAGATTTCAGCAACACAGCTAACAATGAGCATTTTTGTAGTGCATAAGACTAAAAGCAGTCAGCTAGGAGAAGTAGGTCTGGTAAAAGTATTTAATTTTTCTTGACCTCTAAAATTGTTAACAACTACAAAAAATGGTAGCAATGTGTAAAGTGTCTTCTAAAGACAATCAAACAGCATTTTCAAGGGAAAATACCCAATTATGGAAAGGAATATACTTAACAATAAAACACATCAGCTGGCAAACCTTTAGAAAAATTGAGATTCAAACCTTTCAAGATACAAAGCATAAGCCAAGAACTTAGAGGTAATTTGCCCATCTCTTTGCTCTTGTGACTACACCACCACCACAAACGCTATGACATTTGAAGAGGTTCAGAAAGAAACAGCATTTTGTGGAAATGAAATTGTACAACAATGTACCCAAGCATGCAACAACTACTTCTCCATTAACTCCACAGAATGAGAAGAGAGGATATGGACTCAAGAGAAAGACCTGTCAAGTGTAAGCCTGTGCTTTGATAAGAAAGGAGAAAAATACAGAAGAGACAGTGATCTTGTACAGCTTAATCTCTCTACAAAGAGATTCCAAACACTTAAACCGCTGCCTTCCAGAAGGGGGAACCACATCCACTTTCTCCTCCAAATGCAGTGACTACTTACTTTACTGCAGATACATGTCTATATTCCTCCTGTACTGCACAGATTTGAAGGGAACATTAAAACATCTAGTCAGACTTCCAATACAACAACACGGTCTACTAGTTGGCATTAAACTACAGGCAGCGTAAGCAGATACAGACCATTTCCTATTGCTACTATCTACCTTTGAAGCACTTCAACCATATTTGACTCAGTCTCTTGCCATGGACACAGGATTTTAGGATTGTCTCTCAAGCCAGTAAACATATTATTCAGGGCTCAAATTCATACACTAGAAACGACCCAAAGCTAATCCTTGCTATTTTTAAATCTTTGCCAGTACTTATCTAGACTTATGGATACCACTTCTCCTCTTTCTTACCTTACTTACCAACCTCTATATCTAAAACCCCTTCCTCTCATGTCTTCATAAACTTGTTCTTCATATTTAGAACCCTGTATTGTTATGCAGGACACAGAAACCACCTCTTTCACAACTGTCTTCACCTCTAGTTGAAATAACTTAGCATCTCCGGTTCAATATACTACCATTTTTCCCCTCAAATAGTATCCTAGGCATGTTCGGGCACAGCGACTATAGTCTTTCAACCTCATCCTCTGTTTTTGCTGCATCTCCGAATTATTTGTAGTTCAAAAGCAATAACCTTTTGCTTCAGAAATTTAATCCTTTATTTACATTTTCTATTCAGTCTTGAACAGATTTACAGATTAATTGGATTTTTCCAGAATACTTTCAGAAAGGTATTCTCACAGGAGGTGCAATCTCAGAACTGACACAACACTGGACAGGCTATAAATAACAAGATGACACAAGTCCACAGGACTACAAACAAAGGCTGAGAGCACCAGAGCAGCCCAGGACCTGAACGTACCTAACACCCATCCATCTCAACCCCGTTCCACAACAAGGAGCCAAGATTTCAGGAAAACTGATTCATTCTCCTATACGTGTCTCTGTTTTCATTAAAGGATCAAGACCTGTATCCTCCCTGAGCATTCAAGATAAAACTTAATGAAAGTTTTCACTTACTAGTGCTTAAACATTGTAACTGTCAATTAAGGTATTAGTCACAATCATTGTTATGGTCAGACCACATCACAAAGCCAGAAAATAAAAGTAGTAATTGGTTTAATTCAGTGCACGACACCCCCCTCCGTAAGACAAGAAATTTTCTCTTACCAAAAGAACACTGGTTCTTAAGTGAGATTCTGGTGATCTAAAGAGGAATCTTCCACAGGTTTCCAGCAGAGTACATGCCATTTCAATATGGTGATGAGAAAAGTCTGACAGAAGCATCTGGTATACAGTTATATAAAAACATAGCATGTTAAACATCTTTTTCAACTGCAGAAAACAGTAAGTTATATCTACCAGACTTTACACTATTGTTGTGTTCCATGTTCTTTAAGAAAAAAATGCAAATTGATTTCACTGACCAGATGTTAACAAAATTCAAAATATTCATCTCATTTAAAAAAAGTATTATAAGAACAGTCTAGACCCCAAAATTAGGCTTCGGAAAGCTGAAAAACAGGATGCTTCCTAAGCCTAGGATAAAAAGACTACAATATTAAAACAAACACTATAATCTCTCCCGTACTCCTTCCAACTTGGTTGTATCCACTTCAAAATTCATGCTGCTAGTTTTTTTTTCCTGCTGCTGCACTGGAAAACCACCAAACAATGCTGCACTATGACACAATAACCTCAAAGCACATCTAATTTAATTGCATTGTTCAAGTTAAGCAATATCTAAAAATTAATAGAGCTTTGCATTTTACAATATTTTATAGATAAGAAAAAAAATAATAAGCAAGTATAAGTTTTTAAGAATTCAGCTTCGATAGCTAATGAGTCAATGAATAGAAACCATTCCATGAGGAAGTGATCTTTACCCACCTAAGTTTTCAACCATCTTTTATAAAAGGCACTTTTATTTTTTAAAATCTATTTTTAATTTGGGACTTGACATCAAAGATAAATTTTTACGTTTATCACCATGCAAACTGAGATGATACACCTTGAGCTTAATGCTTTCCAAAGACTTTATTCATCAACAAACAAAAGCACCTGCTAAAATGACATACAAGACTCTCCTTGCATCACTAAAAAGCTTCCTGCCTCTAACCCCTCCCCCTTACTGTTATTTTTCCTCTGTAAAGACATTAATTGACATCAACACAATGAAAGTTTTGCAACGTATAGCAGATGAATAGGTAGCAATGTCTACCATCATTTTACATAGAAAATTATTAGTAATTTGGTTGTGTACAAAGATGGATGTTTATTTTAATATATTCCTACCATCAGAGAAATGAAAACATTCTAACTTCTAGAACAGCTATAAAAGTCTCATACACGGTAGCAACAGACATCAGGGTTTAAAACACCATATTCAATGAATTAATGGATAACATCAGCAACAGATATATGACGTGGAATAGGACAGAGATACATTATCAGCATATACAGTAGCACAGGACTATCACAACACTAACCTTTAAACAGTGGAGAGTATCGTTTTTGGAGAACATCTTAAACTTGGTAAGCTCACCAATAAATCTCACAGTTTTATTCTTTGTTTCAATGTTGATCTGGTCCTTTTTTCTTACCTTAAAAAAATAAAAAAAGGGAATTTGAATTTAGGCCCTCAAAAACACCTACTACTTATAGATGACTTTGATCTAAATGTGCTTAATAAGCTTGGGAATTCAGAAGTGGTTGATATTTGTGCGGTTCCTTATGTTCTACCTTTACCTACAACAGGGTTTCCAAAAATGTCTCTCTACAACCTTGTGCCTTCAGAAGCTTTTGCATTTCTTTCCCACCCCCAAAAACCCCGAAGTCCTCTAACAGACCTACATCAATCTGGCCACCCTGGCTTTGCCACACTGAAGTAGTGGTTAAGTATTCTGGACTCTATGCTTTTAGCATCAATAAAGTAGTCTCTATATGAATAAGATCACTTGTGTAGTCCCTAAGGAAATATTAAACATTGACAGCTTTTTCCAGTTAGGTTTAATAAGGTGCAGACTTTTTATTCTTTCCCTTTTCTTTTAAAATTACTGACATCCAGCATAATTTTACTAGCCAAGTACAAATTTATATCTATCTCTAAACATAATCTGCAAAATACAAAATTGTATTCCTCCCTAACAGAAATTTTTCCTGAGAACAAACAGTTAACTCCAGATAGTTAAGACTTAAGCAATTCCGAGCAATTCATACTACATTTTTAATGTCAATATCAGGAAAAAAACCCCCGAAAGCTGTGTCATAAAACTCGGAAAACAGTGAAGGAATCACTGTGTACCATAACCAATTTGATTACAAAACAGAACAAAGGGAAAGAAACACTGCAAAATATGTTTGTGAGGAACAGAAAATTGTTTGATGAAAGTTAAAAAAAAAAATAAATTTTGAATTGAGCACTAAATTACAATAGTAATGACTATATTACAACAGTAACCTTGTAGTAGGGAAGGTGGTGTTAGAATATGTCAGTTCTCGTTTTAAATGCAAATTAGTAATTTACGTAAAACTCTTAACACAGTTGGAGTGCAGTTTCTAATTGCTGCAACTTTTGCTGTAACTGTTGTACAGTTCATTTTAATACATATATGCACACATATACAATAAGTTGTAAAAAATTCTTTTAAAATGTACAATCTAGTATTCTAGAACAAATCCACTCAGATGACAAAAAAATATTCACTGAATTTTAGCATTAGCATCTACATCATCTAATGTTATTTATTCCCCAAAGGATGACTGTTATCAGATTGGCTAATTTGAATGCAAAAAACTAAATCGACAAAACATACATGAAATCTGAAATCCCCTTTCAGCATAGAACAAAGATCCTCTGCTACATCAGACATACAGGGATGCAATGTGGCAACCAGTCTTGCATAAAACGGTAGCAAATCCAACCTGCAGACAAAGGAGATGATAAAATAGACAGCTAATTTATAGACAAAAATGTACTTATGTCTAAAAGTATGGGTACTATTTTGCCTATGAAAAGAATGAACGTGCATATACTGACAGAACTACATACATGCAATTTCACAGGCTCACACTTCAGACTGCAATATCATTTAAAAATAACAATACAAGAAGGTATACTGTCATATCCTACTGGAATCCTTCGCAGTTAACTTCCTTTCCAAACTACTGCCTTAGGTGAAATACCAAACACCCTCTTAACTACAGAATTCGGCCTTTAAGAAACTACCAGATACAAAAAAAATTCAGATCCCTCTTAATATCCAAAATGAAAAAGTCTTACAAACAACCCCATTTGTTATTGCAATTCTTTTTTAGAGCAGCAGCAGACATAACCAGGAAGGTAAGAACATCTTTATTTTTACGGCAGTGAACTTCTAAATGAATGTAGTGGTGTTATTACATAAAACAAAGCTCAGCAGATGTGACATAGCAATCTTTTTCCCCCAAAACTCAGTTAGTACTCCCACAAATGGTAATATTTCAAAATTGTCTGCAAAACTTTCCTTATTTTCTTTTCTCTTTCCCTGATTACACGCCTTCATAGCCATTTCATAGTATTGCATGTTTCCCTCAGGGAATTTTGGAGGGCAATTTGAGTTTTCTTTAGTTTGCACTTTGTTTCTTTCCACCAAAGACTATCAGGTTGTAAAAATAGGATAAAAGCCCTTAAACCTGGTTTGTGGCATTGTGTAACAGGACACAGAATACAACACAGCTGCTTTGAGTAAATGTGCGTGTATCACTTTTAAATGCAGAGAACCAACTGCATTCTGAGGCCTCATAATATCGTTTAACAAGCTGAAGAACATATTTTTGGTTTATTTTCAGGACATAAGTTAATGCTGTAAACAGAAGAACTGTAGAACAAGCCTGCTGTTTTAAGTGGAGACAAACATCTTAAATTTGCATGCTTCGAGTGAGAAATTGCCCGTAAGGAAAAAATGGATCTCAAGTTTACACTTTATGAAGGATTAAGGTTTTCCCTACCGCTAGGGAAATGGAAAAAAACAGAATAAAAGAAAAAAGAACCAAGCTGCCGAGAAAAAAAAAAATAAATCTAAAAGCAGAGGTGATACATAGAGCTTTGCCCTGGCACAAAGTAAAACTGGAAAAGCAGCAAGACAAAAACCCCAAAACAAAGCATACATGACTGTCTCCACTCTCCTTTCTACTGCTATGTCACTAGAGCACATTTCCAAGATCTTTAATATCCACTCACAGAAAGAGGGATAATTATGCATTTAAATTGTGTATCCGAAGCATCAGAATATACTACCTGAAAGAGGCACAGCTAAGCAGCCTCCAGATAATACATAAAACTCCTGGTGAAACATTGCAGGTACCTCGGTTACCTATTTAACAGTTTTTATTCTCTCTTGTTAATCAATAACTGAATCAGTATTTACATTTTTCAAGCTTGTTGGAACACACAGTCAAGGATGACTAGCCACAGCAAATTACTACGATGTCATTAAGCATTTAGCCATTAACTCTCAGAGAAGAAGTGAAAGTCCCATTACTTTACACACACATACAAAAGTTAAACTAAAAAAAAAAGACTTTGGCTGAATTGAGGGGATGTATTTTAATTGAGGGGATCTCTGTATGGCATCTCTTTTAAGACAAATAGCACAAAGTTTTATTCTGGTTTAACAAGTACCTGCCTGCTGAGAGCTAATAATTTCATCTCTGTAAACTGAACATACCTGGGGGAAAATTAAAGTCTTAGAGCACATTGTTGTTATTCCCTCACAGAACACAAAAGGTTTCTTCATGGGGAAGAATACTAAGACTGGGTATTTCTAAATAGGTGAAATATAATAAGGGAAAGCCTTGGGTCAATTACTGTGAAATTGGCAATCAGAGATTGAATCCATTCCCTCTCTCACAGGGGAGACAAAAATTTGTGTTCAGTAAGTGGAGAGATTCAGTATCAGTGGCACCATCTACTGGCATTAAGGCAAATCTAAACAGTTTTTCTTCAGCATTTCTTTTGGAGAGAGGGGGCAGATATTAACTAAAAACACCCACAAAATCCACAGTATTGCTTTCTCTTCCTGCTCTTCAACATTATGAAGCAAGATAAGTATAAGTCAGTTACTCTCTGAAGCCTATGGTAAGCACTGTGAATATAAACCATCATAGTAAAAAACCCACTAATTCTGACCGCTGACATTTCAACTACATACCTCTAGTCAACTCTGGATCACACGGACTGCACTTCAGAGAAATATCCAAGAGCACTTATTTTTTTGCAGAATTTCAAATGTCAGTTTATTAAAAAAAAAAAAACAACAACCACCAAACAAAAACTTTACTCAATAAAGTCCTAATTGCAATCTCTCTAGAATGGGTGCACCCAAAATATTATACCCAGAAAGAGTCAAGGGGGCATTTTTGACATTTATTAAGTGGGTTTCTACCAGAAAGACAGCTTGAAGAATGAAACAATAGAGCAAGAACTCCTGCCTCACAAGAATAATCATAATCCAGATAAACACAGTGTATTCACAGGGCCTGAACAGGTACAAACTGCCACCCATGCTGCTCAGTGGGAAGAGAAGGATGCTGTGCAATCTGCATGCTATCAGATAAGCACTTTTGCTTTTGTTTCTTAGCTGTGGCATAAACTCCTTATCTCAAGCACATCCCTCAGTTTTATCTTGAAATGAGAGAGGCCGTAAACACTGATAAGTCAAGTTAAACTGAACAAAAAGAACCTTGCTACTGAGGAGTCTCAGGATAAGAAGCTGAAAGAAGGTAGACACACAGAGGAGGTTTTTATCTTTTGAGTTAAAATGCTCAGAAGCAGCTAACTTCTGAATTAAGAACAGACAATGATAATGCTAAAGATTTCTATATGATGAACAACAGGTCTCCTGCTTAGTAAACTTCCAACTCCATAGACCACCATAGATGGGAATGGCATAAAAAAAGCAGAAGGCACAATATCCCTTATTTACTGTTTAGCATGCGTCTGGAATTGTTTAGAATTTTAGGTCTAAAAAGAGATTTTAAACTTCTCATATTGAAGTTGAAAAAAAAAATAATATTGATTTTGCAGCATGGAACTAAACATGAACAATTACGTGTATCTGTACAGGAAGACAATTCAGATAGCAAAGAACTACACATAAACTCCCTAAAGCTGTGAGCAGTATGGGTTAAATCACTGTACTATCACTTTAGTGCAAACTATATAGTCCTGAATTAAAAGGCTAATATTGAGTTTAAAATCAATCCCCCAATGCAAATCTGAAAGCCGCTTGTATACTAGCACTGAAAAACCTTTTTAAAAGGCTTTCTGTTCTGTTGGGTTGGAGGTTCAAATTGCAGCTGGAAATATAAATGCAATCCATTCATAAGTATTCAACACAGCAGTGCAATGATGTTGCATTCTAACACTAATCTACAGTTAGTTGAGGAAAAACTCTCCTTTTTGTCAAACTAAGTTTTCTGTCGTGAAGAATCCTGCATTTGTCCCAATCTATCCAACTCTCGTGGCAGCAAGAAAGCTCCCTGCTTAATGACTTGGACTTCACAGTGCCTGCATTACTCCTCAGACACAAAACAAGTTTTGCACATTCTTCATAAAATTGTTGTGCCTGTACATTTCCTAAAACTGATCTCTCGAGAAGAAACAGAACTTACTCTGTTATTGAAATATCTTAATATGGTTGTCAAGGTAATAGCTAGACTTGAGAGACTACAGAAACTCCTGGAATTAGTAAACACTAGTGTGCAACACCTATAACAGAAGGTAAAGCCATATCATTGTGGCCCAGCGAAGAGATACACGAAGGAAAAACATTGTTAATGCATAGGATACAAAGCTTCAAAGAAGTGTGTTAAATAATTTCCTAAATGAATTCGTAGCATTTTATAGCAACTGTTAGTACTGTGTGCCATACACACCTGGAGTTTTTCCACAACGATTATAAATACTGATTTCAAGATAGAAAGCAGAACTACTCCTTTACCAACTGCAGTAATAAAGCAAACTTGAATATTAGGACAGATTGCCCTTTAAAATCATCTGCATCTATGGGCAATTTAGCTGGTATTTGTTTGTGGTTCAGAACAAGCTCAGTCAACATCCTATTTCTCCTGCGTAGTAGCCCAGAAACAGGCATCACTAATGCAGGTGAAAGAACAGGCAGATATATAGAACTGAAGATCTTACAAGTGCAAGTTGGATTATTCATTAGTCCAGTAGGTCTTAGAGCAGACAGCAGAAAAGTATTAAAACAGAGTTGTACATGGAATATTCATGTTTCTTAATAGTAAGAATTAATATTTATAATTAAAGAACAGTGATCAGCTGAGCCATTCACTTCAGTATTAGTTCCAAATATTAGAGAACAGAACTGTCACAAATATAGCAGCTTCTTGAGCCAACCACACCGTCTCTACTAGTCTACTGAGTTCCTATAGAAAAATTAATCTTTTTAGAATTATTATTACGTTTAAAACAAATTTGTGGGATAGTGGAACTACCATCGAGAATACGAGTGAGTGACAATGTGGAGACTATATACATTTCTAGCAACTTACCATGTCCCTAGCACAGCCTGATCAAAAACACACCTCCTTTTTTTTAATGTTACAATACACTAGGAATTCAACTTTTGCTTTCATGTTATCTGTGAAACCACACTGCTGAATTGACAAGCCATCCTGTTGTTCTTGTCTGAAACTACCTCTTTTGCTGTGCAAAAGGTCAACAAGTTCCTTTAGGTCATTATTATCTAATGCACTTCAGCGGATTATGCAAAGAAAATCATGCATCTTCATAGAAGTTCTGAAAGTTAATGATCAATTTGAGCAATCTGGAATCTACAGCACTGGGAAGAAATACAGGGCAGTGCTACAATTATTACTGTATGTTCACAGACCAGCCAACAAGTCACTTCCATTTTGCAAACAAACATGAAAAATTCTCTACTACAGTAGAGCTGATTTACATTGCTGTAGGTATTCCAGGTTGTGCAAAAAAGGTCTTCTCAAATTGTGTTTTGATGCATTTTGTGATTACCAGCAGACTGACAAATAGCACCATAAACTTGGGCTGAAGAGCACCTTGTTACGTCTAACACAGAAGATATTTAAGAGCCTCTGCGCAAAATATGAATTACTGACCGAGGCACCGAGTTCTCTGCAGACTGAGGTGTCAAAATCATAATTTTTAGAGAAAATATGTAAAAGAAGGAAAGATTATGTGCTTTTTTAATTGCAAAGCTAATATCAAGGTAGAGTCAGGTTAATGCATGGAGCCAGCAAACAAATCATTGGGTTATATACAGCTAAGAGTGTAGGGTTATTAGCACAGCAGATGCTTATTACAGATATGATGTAGAAATAGGTTGGAATTATGGTTGAAAACACAATGCAAGAACTAAGTGATTAAAAGTAAGGAAAACAAAAACACCAAAGTCTGTCTCAAGACTTGTGTAGACTACTGCTTTGCATAAACAAAATGGTCACTCAAACCATGTTTTGTCCTCAGTGTTAAAAGGGAATGGAATCAAAGTGGTGTGAACTCTTAACAGGAAATCCATGATGATGATGAAACATCTGAAACTAAACGCAGCATCAAAACAACCTCTCAGGAGAAATACGGCAAGGTGGAGCAAGAAGAGCAACTCCTTTATAATTGCACCTATTTAAGTTTACTGGAGAGCAGAGAAGTACATTATTCTTCCAACGAATTTAAAAATTTTATCTTAATATTTGCAATAATTTCTGTGAGCAAGGCTCTTCCTGTAAGTGCAGGGACCTCTCTTACACAAAGAGACAGACAAGGAGAAACAGCAAAACTCTTCATGGACAGAACAGGCCAGGCTAACAGGCAAACTCTTATCCTTGCTTTCTCCAAGCCACCTGACCTTGAACCAGCTCTGTTCCAGAAGATAAAAGGCTATAATAGCTATGTACTATATGAGAATTAACATACGACAAGAAATGCTCCTTCCTAAACTCTTCAGAGGTTCTTATATAAAAAAAGTGCAAGTTCTCCTGAACTACATTTTTTTGACAGAAGGTAGTTTTAAGGTTAAAAACGTCATGAAAAGATCCACTCTGAACACATAAGTACAATAAAAGAGAAACTAATTATTGAAAAATTTTATACTCCTATGGCAAAATATTGTGGCGAATTGCTTGATCATTAATCCTAACTATTTCTTTGGTGCTCTAGCATAAATCACTGCAGAAGCCCACATCAGGAATAAACAAATGCAGCTTGGAATATGCACCAGCCTTCAGTAATTTAAACACTTACAAAATATACACATATGTTAAGTTAAATAACCAAAGGGTGGATTCAGCTTGTTCCCCTTCAGTTCTTACCTTTGTCTAGGAACTATGAAAAGTGCCCGTACTAGTTTTCTTCTGTTAGCTTTTGTATTCATATTCATGCAAAAATCCATTGCTGCCTACAAAGAAAAAAGTCCATATAATACTTTAAAGGTGAAGTAGTGGGTTTTTATTCAAAGCAATATAGCGTGTTTTTCAAAAGTATCTTTTAGAGAGCTATGTTTGTTACATGCAGTTGCTTTAAAAACAACTGTAAAGAAAAATCTTCATTTTTGGCTAGAACTGATACAGTTAGAAAACATGTTGTCCAGTTACAGGAATAAAGATTGATTCTTTGGATGAGAAGAAGGAAGAAACAGCTTTAGGGAGACAGTAATTTGTCAGGGAGTGAGGGGAGCAAAAAAGAGAAAAAGCCAAGTCTACTTCTAAAACAATCTAACACATAAGAGAACAGGCAGATGAAACCACTGTCACATGGTATTTGGGCAATTGCTGACTAAGTGAGGAAAAGAAAATATTTCGTCCAGGTTAAAAACAAATCCAGCTACTGCCAGACTCCAAAGCTTCAAATCTTTACTTCCGATTAATCTGATGGAGCATTAGAGCTTCCAATAGGGGAAAAAATGAAAAAATATGACTATACCTTGTCTATGAGGTCTCTGTTGACACAATTTGGAAGCTGCTGAAGAAAAGCATCTACTATAAGTTTTAAATGAGATCCAGTACTGGCTTCTTCATCCTCTTGTTCTAACAGAGTGAAATAAACAAACAGTACACATCTTTAAGCTACGAAATATAACAATTTACTATCCCATTCCCCAAACACAGTGCATTTTTAATGTTCCGTTGTTAAACATTCATCTACAGATTTAAAGAAAGATACAAAAATTCATTTCTTAATGAAAAAAAGATCCATTGATTGTCTATGCCAACAAAAGACAAAAGTATCACCTTTAAAACTTGTCTTGCTTTTCATGAAGTTCCCTACCTCCTAATTTATACAACAAATACACAATCCTAGAAAACCATGATAATTTCTTTAAGTGATAAAAGGAGGACCACAAGGATGCCCTAACATGAGGAAAAATAATTAGGGGACCAAAACAAAATACCTTAATGCAATCATGGATTCTACTTTTTATGCATGTTTGCCCTGCAACAGAAATAGAATTCTTAAACAAAAGTGTCGACTAAGGTCATTCTTTTGTCTGGTATGTTCTTGACATCTATTCACTTGAGGCTGTTAAAGCTAGAGGCCAACTTAATTATTTCAGCTGTACAGAAACCAGAGTATGGAACCATAAAGCAACAAGGATTGAGGGCTGACGACAGAGCAATTGCAAGGCAAGTGGCAACTTGTTCTTCAGGAAAATGCTTCCAGGTTATTTGCAACATAGGAAGCAGTGACAGTGACCTGTACCTACTAACTGAGTCAGTAACACTAGTCAAGTACAAGACTGCAGGACAACTCTACCATTGAAATTCAGATTTTCTGACATCAACTACGAAGACCTCACCAGACCAATTCCCCTACAGTTACCCTTTGATTGCAAAACGTGTGGTATGCTTCAAAAAATCTCCAGATTTTACTAAGTCCTAGAGAAGAGTCTAATTTGCTCTATAGCATAACATGAGCCAAAACAATGAGTTAAAACACAAATGCTTGGAAATAACCCTTCCTTGGCCAAAGTAGCACAGAACACTGCTTCCTGAAAAAGGAACATGATGATATTCGGGTTCCTTTCAGCCTGAGGATGTTCGACAGTAACAATACCACCTGGGAGGTATCTGAAAGCAGACCAGAGACAAACTTCAAAAGGTGAATATGGTGGTGTTGAAGTTGCACCCAAATAAACTACAAAATACCCAAAGCTTGGTAAATTCTTTACAGGCTACATGATAAGGTAAATTAGCATATAAGACTGAAGTTCCCTTTTCAATTTACTGAAAGGCAAAGAGAAAACAAAGTTGCTGCACTGTAGGACAATTTTTTCTTGTTTTTTTGTTTTGTTTTATTTTGGTTTTGTGGACAGCTGGGGGCAGGGTTTGAGCTTAGGTAGAGAAACACTAAGAATTGTTCCAAGGAACACTGCCAGCTACCCCATCTTGAAGGTGCTAGAGATTAAAGCACATGACATCACCTCCTCTCTTGCACAGGCAACTAGAAGTCAGAAGAACAAGAGAGAAGGCTTCATTAAGAAAGGATAAAAAAAAAGAAGGAAGATGTTCAGACAAAAGAGGACCATGAAGTTTTACTAGCAAATCTTGTTTTAATGCATCTTCCCATTTGTGTATTTACAGCCACACCTTCCTGTCTCCTCTTGATGTTCTTTTATCTTCCTCTTTTTCCCTTACAGCAACTAGTTGTCTCACCTGTCTTCTATTCAACCTGACTAAACGATCTTGAAATAAATTTAAAAAAAAAAAAGTCTTTGACAATTCAGTCACTTTTCAGGACAATCTTTCAAGAGGCCCTGCTATCACGTTAAAATTCAATAGTTCCCAAACATATCTCCTTTCACTGGCCCTCTCCTTCACTGAAGGGCTACAGATACCTAGAAATACAATGGGAGAGTATTTATTTCTCATCACAGTATGTGGATCCTTTCTAAGTGGAAAGGCTCTTTTGTAGTACCCAAAGCAAGTTTATGACTTAAGATAGAAAATGAAGAATTTTACAGTAAGAGGAAATGAAATGGTTCGGGCTTCCTTCTCCAAGGCAAATAACAACTCTAAGCATGCAATTCATGCAAAAAATGAGTTCATTTCTTGCTTTTCACTTTGATCCTCTTGAGTTCCAGTCTTTCAGCATCACCACATTTTAAAACTGCACTACCTCTTTTTAAAAATTCACAAGTAGTAATGCATAATAATTATGGTTAGACTATTTGTAATAGTCTATCTGGGTGCAGATAATAATGCACTAAGATCACTGTAGAGAGTGAAAGAAAAATTGTTTCTTCTTTTTAAACACCTTTATATTTAACCAAAACCACATGCAATCCTACAATTTTCAGGAAGAAAGTATAAGATGACCCTAAGGACTTAATGAAGCTGTCTTCCTGTAATGACTGGTGACTAGTCTTCAACTTCAATAATAATAGTTATTTGCCTTCCCCTCTCCCAATACACGTACTTTGAGAAACGCCTGCCTCCCTTATTGTTAACATCTTTTTTCAATTTTTACAAAACTTAGAGGCCTCTACCCTAAAAATTCCACTCTGCCTGAAAGCTTCAGTCCACTTTGTAAAGTATCACCCAGACAGTGGAAATAACAAAAGTGTTTTTGTAATTCTAGTAGCTATTCCTCTGTGACATGAGCTTCTGTAATGAATTTGATCATGCAGGAGCCCTCACGTTCAGATGCTACAAACCAATACTGTGAGTAAATTGCTGGCTGGGTTCCCGTCTCTGCACAAGACTTAGGCATAAGCATGAAGTTAAACATGTTGTTGAATCAAAGCCTCATTGAGGAATGCATTCGGAATCTAGTCTCACAAGTCATCCAAGTCCAAAAAACATTTCTTAAAGAGTATTTTTTTTTTTTTTTAATTCTTCCTCTTCTGATAGGAACTTCGCTAGCTCTCTAAACAGTATAGCAAAATTAAAAGGGTTGATTCAATACTGATGTTCTATGTATCACCTCTGCTGCTGACCAACCTTACAAAAACTGGTGCTAGATATATATTAACATGAAAGTCCTCCTGCTCCCAGTACCCTTGATGGCTTCCACCCTGGCCAATCCTTACTTAACATCTTTGTCTCCATTCACACAGCTTCATTTTTAACATTTTATCTTCTCTTTTAAAAACAACCTCAAAACTCACTTCTTTCAGCATGTTTTCCGTCACTATTTTCAGCTCCGGTGCTATCTGCTCCCTCTCTCTTCCCTGAGCATATTGAAAATAAGAAAATTAAGATTCACTCAAAGTTAACACAATAGAGAAACAAAATGAATTACCTGAATTCCTGGTAAACAAACCTCTTCAACTAACTGCATCAACTTTGCTTTACATGTCATATCTTAAACTTAGCTGACTATAGACAGCAACCTTTAGGAAAAAAAGCGCAGAAACAGGCACTGCGATGCTGTGAAGGATGCTACACCAGGGCAGACTTGCTTTAAAAATGCACAAGGTACTGCCTTGTCTCCCTCATAATTGAACAGTGGAGAAAAGACTGAAGAGAAGTGACAGAAGAAGATGCAGAAGTAACAGAAGATAGGCAGTACCCACTGTCTGACTGGACTGTCTACCCTATTTATCCTATTTCCCCCCCCTCTATAATTTACTTATTCCCTCTGCCAGTGAAATCCACACCCCCAGATTATCACAATAACTGAAGCTACTTTTCTCTCTTTGTCTTGGACCTTACATCTAAGACGCTGCTATAGCTCACGCATCCTCTTTTTATACCAAAGGCCCATCTCAACCTAGGAATACTGGTTTATGTTTGTAATAGTGTCATAATATAGTGGTTTCATTCTTTGCTGCCTTTGTACAAAATATTAATACTAGCTTACCTCAAGTACAGATAAACAAAAAAAATCAGTGCATATGAAGAAAAGTTAAAGCTATACTTTGCAGCTGAAGGACACCTAATTTTTCTAATTTCAAACCGAAGTGAATTTCACTTAAGAGAAAGGCTGAAAAAAAAAATCTTTGACAAAGGTATAGAATTCCAAAAGACACTAAGTTTCTACATTTTTCACAAAAAATAAAAAGCTTCGTGATTGTCTTTGCTTGTTAGTTTCTTAAAAGCCTACGCTGTGAGCCAAATGATGTTACCTTCACAAGGTAGAAAGTAAAAAGCTTTCTTTAAGGGTCTGTTCTGACACATTTTAGATTAACCTTTCATATGGGAGTATGTTTAATGCTCAGTCAATAGCCAGTTTAAAAACAGTAACTAGTATTTATGGCTAGTATTTCATATTATGACAAAATATGCATCACCTTCCTTTTACAATCAAAAGCATGATCGTCAATCGCTTCTGTGCTACTGTACATACTCAAACTGGCATTGCCTCCCAGTGAGCCATACAGAGACTATACAGAGACTGCATCTTCTATTTCTGATCTCATCTCTTGTCATTCCTCTCTCACTTCTACAGGATCTCACTCTCATGTTATTTGGCTTTGTATTTGGAATAATCTTCATCCTCGTATCAAGTCAAGAATCCCCTCAAAGAAAAGAAAAGAAGGAAATACCCATGTTCCTTTAGATGTATATTGACGAAGTATTTTTGGCCTACCTAGCAGGCTATGACCAATCCAGAATGAACTGCTCTTTTTCCTTTAGATTCCAAGAGAACCTCCCTTATAGTTAGCTGGAACCATGCTCTTCACTGTTTCATTTGAGATGTCTGACTAGAGGGTAACAACTCACTAAAGGTGAATGTTCTACAATTAAAACTTAACATCTTAACCAGCTTAATGACCTGATGACTATTCAGAGTAGAATGTAAATGGAACAGAAAATTTATTCCAAGGAGGGTATGGCTTTTTCCAACCTGTCTGGGTAAAGAAAGGAAAAACCAAAGTATTATATAGTATAAAGTATATATAATAGAAGTATTATATAGAATTATCCCAACCGTTTTCCTTTCAGAAGGAGTCTGAAACAGTCTGACTCTGGAGTTGTCCAATTTCTTTGAATTCGTGAGGTGTCACAGACCAGCATAGTCCCAAGCTCAATTTCAGCTCAACTAACTTTAGGTACACAAGAGAGTCACTCAATTTACAGATCCATATGCCATAACCCACTCCTATTTTCAGCTGAAAGAGAGTGGTACTTTGAGCAGTTTTTCAAGCTACTCAACGCCCAAACCCACAGCCCCATGTATCAGCTGGGTTGGATAAACCTATGCTTTAGACACCGATACACAGGCTTTACCAGGGCCTGAACTTTTTTGCTTTGATGTGAACTCCACGGCTTGAAGTTTTGGCTTTAACTTCTTAGCTTTTAAAGCCCAATGCAGTTTCAAGCAAGGGGATGATTAGATTAGAAATTCACTAGATCAGGTAGGATTTTCACTTTAAAGCCACAGAATCTCCAGACAGTGGACTCCAGAGGCCATTTTTTTTCCCCGCGCATTCTAGACACAGAACAATTTTCCTGCTTCAGAAATGAAAGAATAGAATCTGCACTGGTCCTTGGAAATCCAAAGCAGCAAAAACGGTGTGTCTTACAAACTGGGCTCAAAGAAAACACCTCACTTGCTCCTCTATGAATTTGGTTCAACACCTGATCTTGCTTTTCCCAGTATTCAGTACCACTGAAAGAAAAACTTGTAACTCATAGGAAATTTTTTTAAGAAACATTTTGCTGCTAATTCCCCTAGTAAAACTAACACAGCTAGATTTTCACAGGTGCCCTTTGCAGCCTTTTACACATAATAAGAGGTTAGAATTCTTAAATCCTGCTATGTAAAGCCATAACATCAAAAGAAAAGTTTTTGATGATGAGAAGAAAGGCAGAGCTGAATCTTAGATTTCAACAGAAGATAAAACCAGAAAATACTTATGCACTGAAGTCTACATCACATTTCTAGTCACATTTCAGACAACTGCCTTCACATCTGATTAATTTATAAGCTATATGAAGGAATCAGTAACTTTCACTACATAAACCTCCATATAATACTTCTCACTTGTATCTGAATGCCTTGTGTTATGAATGCATTTTGACGATAATCCTAACAGTTTCTAGCTACTAAAGTTTCATAAATAAATATTGTTTTCCCTGAAGTCACTCTATTTACTGACTAAAAACCATTACGCTCAAAAAAAAAAAATCAGGAAGGAACACAGAATTCCTAAAACCAATTCTTTTTACCTTGCTCATCAAGAAGCTTTTTTGTAAGATCTTCTGCCTCATCTCCACAGTCTAACTCCAGAGGATCATCATTAATATCCAGGTTCTCCAGCTCCAACTCCAAATCCTCACTCCCAGGTGCTTCCTTATTATCTTTGGCATCTTTAGAATCTATTTAGAAGTTAAGCAGAAATATTAAATTATTAAATACACGCAGTCATGATTAGAATACAAGAAGACTCGCATTGCTAAACCTACGTCTCTTTAGTGCCTTAGTCTCATTAAAAGGAAATGGGGAAAAGAATATCTACTTTTTGAGACTATACTGTCTCATCTGTTAGATCTCAGTGATTTGGTATCCTTCATATAGATTTACCCATACACCTGAAAGCTGCAAACATTTACCTACATTAGGGGCCTTCTAAGGATTGCCAACAATTTTTAGTGCTTTGGTTTGTTCTGAACTATACCTGCGTGTCTTCACAGGATGACATGCATACATTCAAACAGAAGAAGATACTCAGAATGTAGCAATCTAAGCCGTAAAGTGCTTAAAATGGATTGCCAGGGCATCACATGGAAAGTGCAAGCAAAAAAACCTGGCATACTGGGAAGGTCAGGTAGAAAAACAGTATCCTCCAAAACCCCAGTAAATGAATATCACAAACATTATTCACAAAGAGCCAGATTCAAAGGTACATATTCTAATTTAACATTTGCACTACGTATTCTTCATAGCTCAAGTGATAACAAAACTGACAAAGCAAGGAAAGAGAGTTTTACAAAGACCAAGAAAGCAAAAAGCAGAACAGGAGGAAGATACTGAAGAAGTAATATGTTATATAGAAGGTCAAATAAAAATCGTACTTTCCTTGAAAACAAATAATCTATGCATCTTTAAATGAAGATTCAGAAAGGAATAGCTAATATTTTTCTCTAACACCAACACTGGTCCAGCACAGAGCATTTTTCCAAGAGATTACTATCTACAACGTTTTGCTATTCTTTTAGGCCTCCAAGCCTCATTTGCAGACTGTGCTTCATAAAAAAAGTAATTTTCAAGGCAAATAGGCTTTTTAAAATACTCAAATTTTTCAAGAAGTGTGACAAAACAGTGCATGCATCATGTGAAAATCGCACACTCACAAAACAGGCAACCTGTTTGGAATCCCTGACAAAATTAGTCTGGAATGGACCTTGGTAAGGTCTCTAGTTCAACATCTGCTCAAAGTGGATTAGCCCTCCATTCAGACCATATTTCTCAGGGACTTTTTCCAGTTGTCTTAAAAAAAATCTCAATACAGAGATTCCAGGATCCCTCAGCAAGCTGTTCCAACATCTAATTATCCTCACAGGGAAATTTCAGAATTTAAAAATCAGGAAGGGGGTCATGAGTTATAAAGCTGAGTATTAATGGAATTTCAACACTGACATACTGAGTGCGTATTACTAGAAAATCATATAGCCTGTGTCTTTGTTGCCATATCTTCAATGCCAAAACACTTATCCAAAAATGCACCTTCTGTTATACTTTGAGCCAGTGATGGTGAATGTCATTTTTATCCCATTGTAACTAAAGCCCAACAATGCTGGGTTGTGATCCTAAGGCTGCATCAGAAGCGAGGAACCACCCAGGCCTTTTAATCTACTGGAATTTTATACCGAGACAGTTAGCTACCATTAACAATTTAGTGGAAAAAACAGAATTAACATCTTTTAAAGAAAGTAAATTTTTAGGTTTGTCACAGAGAAGTTAATATTTACTCACATTAGTTAATCACCGATTATTTTAAATTTAAAATTCTATCAATATTAAAATGCATTTACTTTTTTTCCTTAAATACCACATCCAGATATAAACCCTACCCCACATACTTTCTTTCCTAAAAATTCATCCAAACCGGCGTATTGTCCTCATAACCACAAATTATTTCACTGAAGATTCATTACTTCCATCAAATTTGCATACCTGTTGGACAAGATATGTTAAAAAAAATACTCATCTAAGTGTTCTACCTCTTGATTCATCTTTGCTGGAATCCTTGTTTTGGGAACATTTTTCATTATCTTTAAACAAAATTGCTGGCACAAAAGCCTTTAAGTCGATGAGGTTCTCATAGAAGTTTCTAGCATCTTCATCTTCCCAGATACCTCCCTCCAGGTCATATTCGCCAGGCTTTCCTGGTGTGAAAATATCAATACCAGGTCCATGTTCTGCAAAAATAGTCAAACCGTAAGAAAGTTACTTACACAAATTTCTCACCTTCTAAAAGGAGGCACCTTTAAAGATTAAGAAAAATACTTTTACAAACATGTTCACCTATTTATTACTACCCCTGTTTTCGCTAAATATTGCGATGCATAATTTAAAGTGCTTTTAACAACCCAATCTTTATATTAGAGATATCAATAAATGTAAATTTAGCATTGATAGAATACAGTATCAGAGCGAAAGCCAAATCAAGTAAAATCAAGGAACACGTTATGTGGTATTAGAAAGGAAAGCTGTAACAGACTTTAACTACATTAGTATAAAAAGCAATTGCTTTAAGCATGATGGACTGTACCCCACTGTATCTTAAGAACAGAAGTTTAAAAAGAACAATTTTAAATTTAGAGGTGTTCAAGAAATGTAGTCTTTTTAAGCTCAAGATCACTTCAGACAAAAGATACACTCATGATTTCATCACCTCTAAATCTAAAATTTGAGATTCATTAAGGCGTTGAATAGCTCTGCCAGTAAAATCCTGTACTCCTTCTCAGGAGGTCGGAGAGCCACCTAGTGACTTACCTGGCTCAACAATATGGTTCTGCTCATAACATCATGACCCAAAATATAATTCAAACTCATTTTTTAACAACATCAGTTTTTAAAACTCTAACATATACAGTTCTTAAATACTAAAAAAATGTATTACATTAAATGGAAAGGATTAGGTTAAAAATAATTTTAATTTTCCATTTATTCCTATATTACCTGAAACAAATCTAAGGAGGTATTACTTAAGTTACTGTAACTACACAGCATATACAATAGTTACAGTTACATTTTAGGTTTAATTACTTTAATAAAAAACTATGTATTATTCATTTGTTGATACCCTTAAGAGGGAAAGCCTAAATAAAAAGAAATCAATGGACAGAACACATCAGTAAGAGGGTTTGGTTAGCCTTCCCACCACATCCAAGCCAAGCCCAGTATCCTGTTTGCTTTAGAAGACGGCCTACCCTCAGGTGTTGGTTTCTCTTGAGGAAGGTCAGGCATATTTTCATCCAAAAGATCTGCTAGAGATTGGGAATTTGCCAACAGCTTCTGATACGACATTGCAAATTCCTCATATTGCTTGTGTCGATCTTCACTGAGCTCTCCCTTAGAGTGAAGAATGCGCCTGCAAAAATCAACGTTACAGTAAGATGGCCTTTTTTCTTAAAATGTATTTGAGCTATGCTGAACCACTACCAACTTTTCTGAGCAAAGCTAACCTTCTCTCTTTAAGGGAACTATAAGAATTCTAGTTTAGACCACAATAGCAAAAATTTGAGTAATGCTGGTTTTTTCCAAAGAACCATACTGAATTACCAATTTCAGTATCATTGAGGGTAGTACAGTTACAGAAGCTCTAACTTCAATATCCAAAGAGAAAGGCTAATTTTTTTGCCATGATTATCCTGTAACAGTCCTGCACTATGAAAAGACTTCTGTAGTAAATTAAAGCATTCAAATGGGTAAAAGTATTGTTACAGATGGAAAACAACATTTCCATGTTGTTCAAATAATTAAACATGCAATCATTGCCAGGAGACTCAAAAAACGTTGCACGTTAAGACCAGCCCATTAATTTTCAACCCTCCCCCCCCCAAGTTATTTCAAATCTACCAGTCCAAATTAAGAACAGTTAGATTTGTTTTCTCACTTGCTTTTTGTTTTCTTTTATAAAACTATCCACACTTATTTTAAATTCTCATTTTTAAAACTGATATCTGTTGTCAAAAGCAACTTGCACTTGAAGGAACATAACCACTGCTTATAAGTACATAGTAAAGCAGTTTCAGGATTATGTGCAAAAGAGTACAACTCTATTTTCTTACCAAACTACAATTATGGCCATCTTGGATTTCAGACAAAAAAAATATCAAGAACTTTCAGTACTTTGAACCAAATATACAGAACAAGGCAATCTCTGCTAGTACAAAGCTTGGCACAGAAGACGGATGAAAGACTGTCATCCTTGATTTTGGGTTAACTAAGAATAAGCTGGTTGCTCATTAGCAATGGTCTGCTTTGTCCTCAACTAGGGCTCCTGAGAAGTGCATTTTCCCATCCATGGCGTGATCCACTCTTCATGAACAGTTCTTATATGGATGAGGCACAGTCAGTTGTTTACCAGCAAGGGACACAGTGCGTTGGCTGAGCTGTTTGGGGGTCTACTACAGCAAAGGTACAAATGGGCTCAGATCAATCAAGGACTTTCAAAGGGAAGCTGACAGAATAAGCTTGTCTATGAAGTTTCCAGTAGCTTGAATAATGCTATTAACATTGGACTAACTAGCTGTAACCACTGACAATTCACCCTGCACTGAGATAAAAGCATCAGAAGATAATATTTGAAATAAAGCATGGATGTCTTAATTCCTAAAGCAGGTTGCATCATTACATTATTAGGCTTTTATTAAGCAGTAAGTATACAATCACATTCTTGCCAAAAGATCCAAACATTTTGTGGCATAAAAATTCTAAGATAGTTTAAGCAATGTAAGTTGAGGGATAACAATCTTGCCTATTTTCAGTTCCAGATTAACAAAAGCCATCTTTGTACACAACACATTCACAGAGCGAGCAACAAAATTCTTATCTGCTCAGAACCAAAACTTGACACAGATGTCTTGCTAGAGGGCAACAAGCAGTAAGGCTAGCAAAAGTTATATTTCTTGACCCTCTTACAAAAACACACCTATATAACAGGTACTACCCGCTCCTAATGGTAAAGCAGGAAAAATTAACAATTTATATAACTACAGACAATTTCTAAAGTGTAATAGTTCAGTTTGGATTCAGGAAACATGTTAAATGCCAATTCATAGCCTTTCCATGGAGACAGCTATCCATTAGGTACGTATTTTCAGTTTAAAATATACCTCATGGACACGAGCACTGAAACTCTGTGCTATTATTAAAAAAAACCCAAAACCAAACCAAACAGTAAAGCACTGTAAGAGTACAAGAGTTTCAGTTCTCAGTTTTAGTTCCCAAAAGACAAGTGTTAACAAATTCAAGCGAGCTAAAGCATACTAAGGAAACTTTTAAAGCACAATTCATTTTTGCATACAATTAGAAGTACAGCATAGAGTACTTATCTTACTTTATATCTCTTCAGAATTTCACTAAATGCCATAATGCAAGTTCAGCAGATCTTTAAAACATCCTTAATTTAGACAAAGGAAGTTTCTTTCTTATCTAACACTCTTTTTTGAAAACTCACCCTAGAATCTGGGAATCAAGTTGTTCCTTTCCAATGAAACAGCCTGCACAGATTTTGCTGTGCAACCAAATGACCATCAGGTCCCACTGTCAAAGTGTAACTCAAGGTAGTTTTCCTAATTATGCACCTGCAGAAACCCTCATGTCTAATCATGCTTTAATTTTACCTAAACGATTTATCAGGTAACACAATATTAAAGCTCTGTTAAGGTTAGCATATTAATTTTCAAGTAACTTAACCAATCTGTACAGCTTGAGTTACTTCACAGTCACTGTCCTGATACAGGTAAATTCAAGAGGTATTCACTTGACAAACCGTAACCTAAACGTACGACACTGTTGATGCACAAGAGGTAACAGTTCGCTCCCTGTTCACTTCACCAGTTCTGGAATAACAGTGGGAATAAAAGCTGTTGCTATCACCAAAGTAGATCAGGTTTCAAATATACAGAGGACTGTTTTTTCCAATGGGATTATTCCTTAAAAAAAACCCAAAAACAAACAAACACCAAAAACCTCCCAACCACAAACTAACAAAAAAACCAATAACACATCACCACAATCACTTTTCAGGAATCCACAATTTAGGGTGATTTCTATAACTTTCACAGACTGCTTGCCAGGCAAGTTTCTGTCTTCAACCTCACACCCTGCACATCCATAGCAGGCAAATGCCAAGCATCTCTCTTGTTACAGATATGTTGTAAGCAAATAAAACTAGGCAGGAAAGTTTTTTGATATCTTGTATCTTTAACAAAACTTATTCCCCAACTTTTATTAAGCAGCTAAAATAAACATCTCAAAGTTCAGACAGAAATAATAGAATTATCTTCATCAGTGATAAACTATACTTCCTCACATTCCTTCCCCAAACCAAAGTTTTGCACTGATTTTCATAGGGTAATTCAGATAAGGTGCATAAAGGGTCTCTAGTCTGAGTTACTCAAAGTAGGTTCAACGATGAGATCGGACCAGGCTGCTCGGGGCTCTATCCAGTCATTTTTACCCAGTTGTGCGAGTAAACATTAAAGTGTATTTCCCTCTCCCAGATCACTTACGCTCTTTCTTCTTCATAGTTTCTTAACACTCCCCACATCTCTTGCAAGTTTTGTTAACTTTATTTCCCATCATGCAGACTTTATAACACTCACTCATTGAAATCCCACCCAGAATCAATTATAATTGTGAAAGTTTATATTCATTAACTCAAAAAAAAAAAAAAACCAAACCCAAAATCCAAACAACTACTAAGTCAATAACACACTTTAAAGTAATCAGGTAGTGTAGAAATGATGGTAGCTCAGAAGTTTGTTTATGGTCCCGTGAAATACACTGCTTAGCTGACCAAGTCTGGATAGGACTGCAACAGAATACCCATCAGCACAAAGGATCCAAGTTTAAAGTCTTGGTTTGGGAACATCAAATTTCAATGTATCACAAGCATACATTTGGCTCTGGACTGATGTTCAGCCTTTTACTTGAAGCCTGCATCTGCACTCTGTAACACGTTCATTCTGTCTGCCTGGAATGCTTCCAAAAGAATTTAAGAATGACCATATTTTAAGACCGGCAGTTGGGTTTAGGCTGGCTTCAATAATGACAATTCAGGATGCTTTAAAGAAAAGCAAATAATTATTAAACAATGTGATCACGGTAGAAATTAAATTATTCAGATCTTAAAGTTGTGTATATTCATACCCTTCAATATTAGTATTTCATACAGACATTTAGGAGAACTTGAATCAAATTGTCTATACCCTCCAACATTTTAATATATAAAATTTGTCCACTTTAAAGTGTAAGGGATACCTTGTTAATCTAACCTAATTTTTCCTCCGTACTGGTACACTAAACAAAAAAAACAAACCCCAAGCCAAAGCCATTGTGGCATATGCTCTGTTAGATACGTGTGGGTGGAAAGGGAGAAGTCAGATTGTGCCAACTGGAAAAGTACAGTACCAGCTGGAAAAGAAACATTACTCTCAAGCTGCCAAGGGAGCATCACCAAACTAATAGAGTTAAGAGAAGCAAAACTAAAGGTCAACCTCCATCTTCTTTAAAGATACTCAAAGAGTCTGTTTGGTTTTTGGTTTTAAGTATTCAAAGCAAATTTAGAACTTTTTAAGATATACAGCAGAATACACTTACCTTCTACACCCCACTAACAGACTTTGTTTACAAGTACTGCAACAAATTAAGGCATTTCATCAATAGACTATTTTTTTCTGCATAAATAAAAAGCAACATTCAAGTGTCACCTGTTTTGTCTTTCAATATTTTGTAGCTCCCTGTGGTCCCTTTTCAGGTGTTTGGTCAAAGACGTAAAGTATTCCTTTAACAAATTCTGGAAGGGCTGTTGTTTCTCCGGGCTAATTATCTCACTAGGAGGAAAGCTCAAGTTAAACTTCTCTGCAACAGTTTTTACTTTCCTTGGTACCAAACCAGCAATGTCATCTCCACAGTGCCGACAAAAGCTGATAACCACAGAAACGTGAGTGTGGGATTCTCGATCAGCGTTAATAATATTTTTAAGCTGCTCATAGATTAAAGACAGACCTTCCTTGTCAGTGAAAATACCAACTATTGTCAATTCTGCAATGAAACGCAAATCAGTTCTTAACTTGGTAATGTTAGGAGTCTTCTCTTCCTTCCTTGCTTCAAAATGTTTTTTCCAAGCCTGAAGTAACGAAGGAGCAAAATCAGCATAGCGTTGGTGAAAGAGGGAACACAAGTGCACAGCGCAGTTCACATCTGATATTTTCAGTTTGGCTTCCACAATAGAAGCTACTGCTTCTGCAATGTATTTGCTTAAATTCAGGCTATTAAAGTCATGGGACAAGGAGTCCCTTTGTTGTTCTGTAATGGTTTTTAGCTTTTTGACAAAAGCTGTGTTCTTCTTCAGACTGGAATCCAGTCTGCTGAAGAAGTTTTCCTCGGGGCGATTGTCTGGTGCATTCTGGTTTTTGCTGCGAAGCTCTTTTCTTGCTTGATGGCGCTCCCAAGCCTCCTGATGGAGCTGATGCGCTTCTTCTTTTTCTCTAAGAGAAATAAAAATTACTCATTTTCATTACAGAACCTTACTTTCAGATTAACAGTCCAAAGAAAAAGAAAAGTCATAGTTGGAAACCCTTCAGTAGTTCTAAACACAATTTCCCCTTAATACTCTGTACTTTTAAGTATTTAACAAGTTAATCCTAGAAAGCTAAAGTATCAGCTTCATAAATCACTGTTTAATTTTTTGCTGCAAAAGCCATCTACTACTTGTTAAAAAGCTGAATTTCTCAAATATTCCTACGCAGAACATATTAATCCCAACAGACTTAGAAAATATAAAATATAAAACTCCATTTACTCCAGAGACAGCTGAAGTGCTTACAGAAGAGTACAACAACCTTTCAACAGGTTACTGTTACTACACAGTTAAGGGAAATCTTTTCTTCCCAGACTACTGAAATTACACAGAAAATTTTAAATAGGTGAAATTCACCTGTTCCAGCTAGAATTTCGCTATGACACTGCCTCAGTCTTAGAAAGTGACATATTTCAAACACAAGAATGTCTGGAATCTTGGCTTTATCAGTCTAAAGACTCTATCTTCAATACTGTAGTACCTTTTGATAACATGGTAAGAAACAGTGTCTGGGTAGTACCACACATTAAACTGCCAGGTTACATTCTGTGTTTGCCATCCAGGCAGATTAGCTCCTGTTATGGTCTGTGGACCTCTTAAGAGCTTGTATTACCAATTTTATGACTAACACTTCTCCATCTTAGAAGAAACCATGCTTCTTTATTCAATCATATTTGTGCACTACAAGGTCATCATGTGGAGAACACTATCACAAACCCATATAGAGACTAAAGTAACAAAGGTTAGAGGTGAAAACTCAAAACTACATGGAAGTCACAAAGCATGCTCAGCTAGCCACGTAAAGTTTATAACACTACATACAACTTATAATAAAGTAACTCAATCAGTTCATCTTTTATAATTCTGCCCATAACCCTGAAAGCAGAACTACAGCATTTGACACAATTAAACCATTAAAAGACAACTTACTTCAGTTGAGCAGCAGCTTCTTCTTGTTTCTTTTTCTCTTCCTCCTCTTGTTTCTTTTTCTCCTCTTCTTCAAGTTTCTTTTTTTCTTCCTCTTCTTTCTTCTTTTGCTCTTCTTCTGCCTTTACTTTATCCTCTTCTTTCTTCTTCCGCTCCTTGTCTTCTTTTTTTCTTTTATCCTCTTCCAGTTTTTTCTTTTTATCTTCAGGAACCTTTAAAGTCTCTCTCTTCATGCCAACCTTGAGATCTTCTTTTGGCTTCTCCCTGGTGCTCACTGGTCGCCTTTCACTAAATTCTTTTTCTTTATTATTTAACAGAGATTCTTTTTCCTCCATATTTGCTGGCTTTTTGCGCTCAGCTGGCATTGTGTTACCCCGGCAAGCCTGCAGAATCACAGAAAAATAAGTAATTTTAACTTGTTGATATATAAAGTCACTTTCACAGCCCACCCTTACTCACTCAGTTCTTAACTAGGTAAGATAATTCACAAATGCCTGACTCATCAGAATAAAATAAAGGCTTAAGGTAAGTTTTCTTGAACTAAGGAATGGACCTAACAACAGGTAAAAACTAATAATTTTTTTATAGTGTTATACTGCAAAGTTGTCTTTAGCATGAAAATGAATAAAAATATTTGATTCATCAGCATGCATCTGCGCCACACTGACCTTTCTACACATCTCCTAAGAATACTCCCCTTTCCACTACCTCTACTTAGGATCACAGAATAATGCAGGTTAGATGGGACCGCAAGGGGTTCAACCTCCTGCTCAAAGCAGGGTCAACTATGAGGTCAGACAAGATTCCTCTAGGCTCCAGTCTTGAGAACTGCCAAGGAAGGAGACCACACCACCTCTCCAGCCAACCTGCTTCAATGCCTGACTGTCCTCATTGCTAAAAGGCGTCATCTTGTTCCCCTCTTTCTTCACCTCTCCCAACATTCCCCCAGTCATCTCAAGCACAATTCCTTATAACAAAAGTACCTGCTGGAAAAGCGTCCTGTGCTAAGATGTGTGTACAAACCTCCCTGCCAGCAGAACAAATGGAAACCATAGAAGAAAGGCTACAATTATAGCAAGAGTTAACAAAGGCTCCAATTTGTATCTCCTTCTACTCAACCCATGTTTTTCTGGGGACTCATAGGAGCTTTAGCATCTTTAGGTTTTCTAACCCTCTGAGCTTTATTTTAGTTTAGCTAAGGATCCAAAAGATAACAATACTGAACAAAAAAAAGGATAGAATCAAGAGTAATTTAGATTAGAAGGAAAACTCTGGAGGTCACCTAGTCCACTCCCTTGCTCAAAGCAGGTCAAATCAGATCAGGGGCTTGGCTAGCTAAGTTTTGAGTATCTCCAAGGATGGAGATGCAACAGCCCCCTCTGGGTCCCTGTTCCAGTACCTGAATAACCACACTGTGAAAAAGCTTTTCCTAACATCATCCTGGAATTTGCTACAGCTCATCTTGTGTCCGTTTTTTCTTCTCATCCTATCCCTGTCCAGCTTTCAGAAGAACCCAGCTCTACTCTCCCATTAGGTTGTTGTAGGCAGTAATAACACTTCCTCTCTGAATATTTTCATGTATTCATGTGCTTCAAGTTAAATGCAAATCTAGGCAGAACTCATGGGACATGATTGCAAGTGATACCTCCCTAAACAACCATCACTTATTTTTTATCAATAACACCAGTTTGATTCTCAATTGCCACCCCTACTTTTGCCTCTCTAACATTTTACTCAGACTGGATGATGAAAATAGGCTAGATTCACTTATTTCCTGCATCTACTCAACAAAGTGGATAATGAGACACTTATATTCCAATCTAATGTAGAGTGCTCCTAGTATTATTTTTAACTATTTTGGAAGATACCTATAAATAAGACATCACACTAAAGAAAATCTGTTTCTAACAAAGTATTCCACATTCCCTCCCCCACCCCCAAACCGTAACAAAACAGATTCATATACTATCCCATATGGAACACTGCGTTACAATTTTTAAGATGTCTGTCCGGGTCTTCTGAAGAAAAAATTGTTTGCAAAAATTCACGGTATATTCAGATACGGGCAGAGACAACTTAGCAATGGAGAACCTATTCAGGACTTGCCCTCTCTGACAGCAATTGGCAACAGCACCAATGAAGAAATGTTTCTGACACTGATTTACAGAAGTGAGATCAATCAAATCAGCATTGCTTAAACAAATACTAGCAAATTTGGCTTCCTAATGCATGTCTACAACTAAAAGGTTTCACAGCTCAACATCTCAGAACTACTTGGCTTTCAAAAACACTGACCTACATAGTCCTAAAACAGTATTATTATTAAATTGGTACTTAAACAGGGGAGCAGGGGAGGTCAACAAAACCCAAACAACTAAGCAGCCCCCCAAGCCCCCTCATATTAGAGATCTGAACTAATTTTTGCATCTCTGTAGGCCAGTTAAGGGGGACCTCTTCCCCACAGATCCACCTGGGAGATGCAAATCCTCTACATGTTCTGTTTCAAATTCAACAATAACAGTTTATTAATCTCTTCTCACTACAAATCCACACTGGAAACTCCATCAGTTTGAGACAGCTAAACTATCTCTCCCGCCATTTTTAGCAATTAACAAAAGGGGTTTGAAAGGAAGCTTTTAGCATTTAAACATCACCATAATATCTTACTAGTAAGATTAGGTCCATTAGAACATTGCATGAGACTCTCCAATAACTCTATTTAGATGTTTTTCCACCAAGAATTCTATTAAAAAAATAATAGAGAATAGAGTAACACATTCATTAAAAAAAGAAGTGTTAGACACTGAAAGATAATAAATTGGGAGCCAAGTTTAAAAGAAAAACATTGGGAGAAAAGGGTTGTTTGATTAAAGAAATGCTGGAAAGGCATGTCACATTTCCAATACTCCAGCTTTTATCTTTGTCCCCCCACCTCTTGTTAGTAGGATAATCAATTACAATTGGAAAAAAAAACAAAAACAAAAACAACAAAATAAAATATCCAGCTACACATCTAAGTTTTAACATGGTCACTTACCAAAATCATTACAGTACTGAAACTCTTACTCAATTTAGGAACCAAGAACTCTGTCTTAAAGACATGTCTGACATTTACTTGTATAAAAGCAGGATAGAGAAGATGGGATAAAAAGAAACGGGATTGAGCATAATCAGGTACATTGCGATTTCAACCACAAGGCACTGTTACCCGCTTTTTCTCCATGGACACTGGTGACCAAAAGAACCCCAATAGTCTATTTATAATAGACTTCTGTCCTGTATCACAGAATACATATGTTACAATACTCCTCACTACCTGCTACGTATAGAGCTCCTTATCTTGCAAACCCTTCCGATCATCGTGCCAGCTCATTTATGTCTACCAACCACTGATGGCAGGAGGCAGTCAGTGCGGTTGCTGCCTCCAAGCTATACACACACTGATTCACCGGTCAGCACGCGAGTGTCTACTAACAGCACAGATAAAACAGAACTGTCCACTGAGCCTATGCCATAGCCCTTCCCTCAGCAGGA
>NW_009647856.1:7019460-7021284 GCF_000708025.1 Charadrius vociferus | reverse complement strand
AGGAATGTTAATTTAGACCTTGTTATTTTTCCTCAGCTGCCAGTTATCACAAGATCTGTAGAAAGTTTATACCTTCAGAATATCTGCCTAATTTCACTGAAACTGGCTGTCAGGTTCAGAAGTTATGGGAAGGAGAGAAAAATGGAAATAGACAGACAGCAGGTTTGCCTGGGTCTCATTTCCATAGGAAATAAGGCTGAAGATACACAGTTTGGTCCAGAGTAAGGGAATAGTAAGGAAACATTAAGAGAAATTTAATCATTAAGAAAACTTCTATTAAATATCTAATGTTTATGTAAATGTATTGATGAAAAGGCAAGATAATGACATGAACTTTGTAAGCCCATAGATAGGAAGAAGTGGCACTCACAGCTGAAAACTAGAAAGGACGGAGAAGACAGACAAGACAAGCGTTCCATATGCTTTTAGACTCTTGGCAGTCCATTTCTGTAGTGACACTTAGATGCTTTAACACTCAATCTTAGTTTCATTACGTACAGATGCAATTTTTCTAGAGGAAATTATTTCTCTTATTTTTTCACTATTTGACCTATGTTAACTCATTCTTACCTAAGAAATGTTTTACTGTACCTGAATTTCTACTTAGTTCTTTTCATCCCAATCTTGGAATTTGAAAAACTGATGGGATTGGATTCATAACGCTCTAGGCTCAGAAACTTAAGAAATAGGTCTTAAAATACACAGGCAACATTTAATACGAAGTATCTATGTACTCTCTCTCAAGGAAACCAAAGATTCATAAAAGGTATTCAGCATCACTAATCTAGTCACCATTCAGAATAAAAGGATAAACATCAACACCTTGGCCTGATGTGCTTAAATCAACCCTAATCAATAAACACAGCCTATTGTCACAGCCTGCAGTACCATGAACCAGAATCTCAGTCCTTGCAAACACAAGTATAGGGGGAAGAAATATGGTTTTATTAAACTAAGAATATTGAGATTTTTCACATTATTTTTTAAATTGATCACATAAAGGAATGTTTATGTAGCTACTCTATTACAAAAGTGATAAGGAAGATAAAGAATGCAGGGAAGATGTCCAACTTCTGACTGGCTGAAAAACCTCAAAGAGCAACAAACTTCTTCATCATTAGAAATCAAACCACTAAAAAATTAAAAGTTTCAAGAACTGAAATGCAATTAAAGTAATGGAAGGAACATAAGAAAAATACCACGGTCAATCAGAAGAAAGTAAACTTAGCCAGCAGTTTTGAAAGATGAGACACAGAGCGAGACAGGAAACTACAGTACAGAGAAAGAAGCCCCCCCTGCACACTGGCAGGGAAGGCAGGCCTGCCTAACCAGCCGAGCAGTTTTACTTTCGATTCCATACGTCTCAAAGAAAGTGTTTTGCTGTCAGAGCTGCAGGAACACGCTTTTCACTGGGAAAAAGAGGCCTAACAGACAAGTCACTAAATATCCGCGGAGCAGGAGACTTCTTAGCTAACAACCCTCCTCGCTTCCTCCCAAACGCCCCTACGCATGTCAATCCACGCAGGCAGGCTCTCCGACAACCCAGCCACCTTCCCGGGCTCTGCCTTCCCCGCTCGCACCGCAAACCTGAGGAACAACCGCCACCTGCCCCGCTCCCTGCCGCCCCCTCCCCGTGCCCTGCAGGCACCCTCACACACACCCCGCCCTGAGCCCTTCCTTCTCCTCACCCTCACGGCCCTCTCTGCCCCAGTACGCCTCAACCCCGAGGAACCCTCTCCCCGCGCCGCCTCACTGCCCCCGACCCCGACAGGCCCCCACCGACTCCCCGCCGGGGCCCTCTTCCCCACACCCCACAGCGCCCCC
>NW_009647856.1:7014261-7019088 GCF_000708025.1 Charadrius vociferus | reverse complement strand
GATCGGCGGTGCCGTCCCTCATAGCTGGGGGGAGCGGGGGGAGGGCGATAATGGGCCGTGAATGGCGCTTCTTTGGTGGCCCCAGTGCAGGATTCGCCTTGTCGCGGCGCGTGACGTCACGGCAGTGACGTGTCTTTGGCAGTGAGGCGTCAGGGTGCGTCACGCTGGTCGTCATGTCAAGGGTGGCGTTTTTCAGGGGGCCGCACGGCGGCTGTGGCGCAGGGGTGGGCAGTGGACATGGCACTGTCTGTCACTGTAGTAAAATACTAGGAATAACGGGCATAAGTTGAAGTTATGATGTAATCTGATGACTTAATGGATGTTGTCTGTTGTGTTTTGTGGTCTGTATCTGGTATCTCCACTTTGTACTCCTCTCCTGTCCAGTGTTCTTCTCTGGACATCTGAAGACATTTAACAATGGTAAATTTAGTTGCACAAAACCTCCCCATTGACTCCAAATGCTCACAATCCGCATCTGGGCACGAGGTCGGCTCTCGGGCAACCCTGACGTAGCCCCAGCTGGAAAATGCTGGTGAAACCTTGAATTTCAGAGTGAGCCTGGTATTTATTCTACATTTAGAATCCAAATTCTTAAGCAGCCAGGTTTCTGACAGAAGCTTTTTCTTAGGCATGGCAAAGCGTTTACAGCCCTCTGGACTTAGAACCAGCGCACACAAATATCTGGCCGTTACAGCAGGCGCAGGCCTGGATGTGCATAATGAGATTATTCAGCTGTTAAAACCACCTTTTATTCAGAGGCAAGAGTCAGCCCAAATACAAGACTGTTCACTGATGCAGAGTTTTAGGTGTACTCTGCCAACTGGTACACGACTAGACAGGGTTGGTTTTTTTCCCAGGCAAGAGCTCTCCTCCCTGTGTTTTAAAAGTTCATTGCTCATCTAAAAAATCTCTTTCTGGAAAAGTTTGAAAGGATGAAGTCACACTTGCTATTTACACAGATCATTGAAGTGTCCCTGCTATGCAGGGATTTCATTTACTTGCCAAAGTATCTTATCAGGTTGATTAAACTGATTCACTAGAGTGGAGACGATTCATGCGCTAAACAGAGAGAAAAAAAGGGGTTAAATGGGGAAAGTAACTCCATGCTAGTGTTGGCGCTTTATTTTCGAAAGCTGCCAATCCTGTAACCTGTCAGTGGATGCCTCTGAATTATTCTTTTTCAGGTCTGGCTTGAAAAGGCAGATTCAGCATTATGTTAGGCTTAAGTATCCATTTCAGTGGCATTATGTCAAGAAAAGTTGGCTTATTTTCTTTTGAAGCGTGATATTGCTGCCTTTTCTAATGTGAATAAAATGCGCTATCGCTACAGTTTTGAAAGGAAACTAAAGCTCCTCCTATATTTATATCACATTCCCACGCAGCTACAACTATGTTGGAACTGTCTTTTGTAAAGACCATGCAAGTAAATCTTGTTTTACCTTTGTTCGACAGCTCAGAAAGCTCTTCCTTGTAAAGTATCTGAAGCTCTTCTTCCCAACTTTTTCAATATGTTTCCTCAATTACTGGCACCAAACATGCACACAGTGTTCAGAGAGGAATGACAGTTGTGCCAAATACTGGCCTAATGTGGAATCTGTAGGTGTACTCAGTATTTCCTTGTAGCCAAATCCAGAAAATTATCTTTTTTTGCCAAGTGAGCTGATATTCACATAACTTTTTTAGACCCATCTGTTTTATTCCCATGACTTCTGGAGATTATTTATAGTCACCGTTTCTGAGAAAGCAGCGACAGTTTAGTGCACGTACTCATTCAAGGTGTACAAGCTTGGGTCTCATACTGTTAAAATAAATCACATTTGCTTATGTCCAGTCCTTCTTGACACCAAGATAACCTTTCTTCACCACATACCTCCAGCTGACAAACTTTGTCAGGACTTTGTGAACGGTTTTCTCGGGTTGATATAACTACTGAAGTGGCAAGGGCTATAATCCCTTTAGAAATACTCCCAGATGATGATGATTTTCTATTTAAAATATTGCATGATCTGCTAGGTAGTCAGCTGCATACTATTTAATATATACAACCTTGATTTTGAAGCATTTCTAGGTTTTTTAGCCAGAATGTCAGGTAGTACTGAATTAGCCTTACACAGAAATCTCCAGGACAGGCTCTCTGCGTCAGAAGAGTCAGGCCAGGAGAGTCCTCTGGCAGAGCCTAGAGCATGTGCCCTTAGCAGCAGTGTTTCTGCTGACACAGGTACCACCTTCTCACATTTAGACATGAACCAAAATCAACAAAACCTTTTATTGACCTAGATATAGTTATAGCAAGGCTTTTGCCACGTGTAAGTATGTGCTATGCAAGATGATTATGCTGGCAAAAGTCTGCAAAGTACTTTAAATCTTTATTAACTCAATTCTGAATCACAGAAAAAAAAAAGTTGACTTGATGAGATATATATTCCATAAACTCATGCTTAGACTTGATTACACTGGTAAGTGAACCCATATATACAAATATTCCATTACTTCTCTGAGATCCACATTGTGTGACTGAACCATCTCATTTTGTCCTTTTTAACTTCAGAAGGCTTTTAATGTTCAAACTTATTCCTCCTATCAGTGTTAATTGGGAAATATTCAACTAGCTCTCTATCTGCTTTAAAGCAGAACCACATCGATAATTGCTATTTGACTGATATTTGCTTAAGAACTGTGGAAAAGTATTTCATCATCATGCAATCTGCCTGCAACATTTGTCTTTTTCCCCAAGCACAGAATAGAAATATTTAACTATATCAACCTTTTCTGCCTCTTTACTGTCAACCCTACAAAATCATGTCATGTTGCAACATTATTTTCAAGGTTCCTTTTTTCTAATATACATTGAAAAAATCAATATTCAAAGGCACATTTCTACTACGCTTCACTCTCTTGGCGTCATGTCAACTGTCCTTCCATAGCTGTATCCTTCTGCCTTCTTTGCAGCTTTAAAGGTAATACACTTTAATTTTTTTCCCAAATTGGCTGTTTTAAAACTGCATAAAACCAACTATACAGGCCTCAAGGAACACAAGTGGCCCCTCTCCAAGAATTCTGAATATCATAAAATCCCTGGCCAACTGTGGTGTCATAACTGATTCTGTTGCAAAATCCAGTTCCACCTGTTTCAAAAGTACATAACCACTGTTTGATTTGAAGGAAAAAATATTCTCTGATTTCCTCATTGTGAAGGCAACCTACAAAGTAGATTCATGGGCACAACCAAGCCTGTGGAAAGGTAACTTGCTGGTACCTCCTGCCTCCCAGACCTGCATTCACACAAAGTTTACAGAATCACAGAATGGTTGAGGTTGGAAGGGACCTCTGGAGGTCATCTGGTCCACCCCTCCCTGCTCAACCAGGGCTACCCAGAGTCGGTTGTCCAGATGGCTTTTGAATATCTCCAAAGGATGGAGATTCCACAACCTCCCTGGATATCCTGTTTGAGCGCTTAGTTACCCTCACAGTAAAAAGATGTTTCCTGATGTTCAGAAGGAACCTCCCATGTTTCAGTCTGTGCACATTGACTCTGGTCCTGTCTCTGGACATCACTGAAAAGAGACTGTCTCTGTCCTCTTTGTACCCTCCTTTCAGTTATTTGCACACATTGATAAGAACCCCCTGAGCATTCTCTTCTCCAGGCTGAAAAGTCCCAGCTCTCAGCCTGTCCTCATATGTGAGGTGCTCCTGTCCCCTCATCTTTGTGGCCCTTTGTTGGATTCTCTCCAATACATCCATGTCTGTCTTGTACTGAGGAGCACAGAACTGGACAGGTGTGGCCTCACCAGTGCTGAGTAGAGGGGACCTGCTGGCAATACTTTATGTGATGCAGCTTGGGATACCATTGGCCATCTTTGCAGCAAGGGCACGTTGCTGTCTCATGTTCAACTTGGTGTCCACCTCAAGGTCCTTTTCTGCTAATCTCCTTTGCAGCTGGGCAGCCCCCGGCATGGAGGTTATTCCTCCTCAGGTGCAGGATTTTGCACTTCTTGTTGAACTCCATGAGATTCCTGTCAGCCCTTTTCTCCAGCCTGTTGAAGTCCTGCTGGATGGCAGCATGACCCTCTCATGTATCAGCCACTCCTCCCAGTTTTGTTTCATCAGCAAACTTTCTGAGGGTATGCTCTGCCCCATGATCCCCATGATTAATGAAGATGTTAAACAGGACTGGACCCACTACAGGCCCTTGGGGTATACCTCTAGTTACTGGTGTTCAACTAGACTTTGTGCCGTGCCACTGATCACCAGCCCCTGGACTTGGCCATTGAACCAGTTTTCAGCCCACCTCACACAACAGATTCTCTATGAGCATCTTACGGAAGACAGTGTCAAGGGCCACAGAAGTTCAGGTAGACAATGTCCCCCACTCTCCCCTCATCTACCAGGCCAGTCATTTCGTTCCAGAAGTCCATCAAGTTGGTGAGGCCATGCCGACCACTCCTGATGACTTTCCTGTCCTTCATGTGTTTGGAAATGGTCAGCAGGCACCTGAAAACTTTAGGTGAAGCTTTTAGATTTTGTTAAAACTTTCTCTTTAGCTCACGTCCTGGGTTTTTTGGTAGGTTTTCCGGAGATGGTGAGGTTGCTATGTCTTTTCCCAGTCTAACCACAACCCAGCATGCCATGAAGACGCGATCAAGCTTTGATTAGGTTTCAGGAGAGACTGTTTGATAGGGAATTTAGGCAGCCTTTTAACAGGAAATACCAGGATATTGGGGTATACTGCTGAAGACGCTGAAAGGGTCAGAGAGGTGCTCTGAACGTTCAGATTTAAAGCCTACACGCACGGCCGGACACTCTCCTCAGGAGCCGGCCGGCCCGCCC
>NW_009647856.1:6993201-7013904 GCF_000708025.1 Charadrius vociferus | reverse complement strand
GAGGGCGTCGAAACGTCGATCTGAGGCGGTTTGTATTTTGTTCTCGTTGCCTTAATGGGCGCCGTCCGGGGCTTCTCTTCGGGGCTCCTGACGGGCTTTGCCTTGCCCTGCGGCAGAGCCTGCCCCCGCCGCTCCGCGAAGCCGTTCCCTTGGGTTTCTCGGGAATCTTGCGGATACCAGGCCCAGCTCCGCGGGCTGAAGCGACCGTGAGGGGCTGAAGTTACTTTGGTAATGCGCTCTCATAGCGTTTTACTGCTCTTTTTTTATAGTGTCGTGCTTCAACTAGCCAAGTACAGATAACTCTGCTGAGGCAATATCTGGGATGCTTTTAGTGGGGTATTATAATGCAGAAAAGTAATTCCGAGCAGAAAACTTTCTGGGGTAGGAGTGTCGTGCTGCGTTAACACCTCGGGAGGCTGCGGTAGGAATGAAGCCCGTTGCACAGAAGCAGGAGTGAAGCTGGTTTGTTAGCCCCAGGACATGGAGTCCCATCACTAAGTAGCCTCCTTGTTAAGCAAGGAAAGCGTTAATATACTTTTATGTTACATGCTTCAGGCCTGGAGCACCTCTTCTATGAGGACAGGCTGAGAGAGTTGGGGTTGTTCAGCCTGGAGAAGAGAAGGCTCCGGGGAGACCTTATTGCGGTCTTCCAGTACGTAAAGGGGGCCTACAGGAGAGCTGGAGATACTTTGAGGCACTGGCACAGGTTGCCCAGAGAAGTTGTGGAAGTCCCATCCCTGGAGGTGTTCAAGGCCAGGCTGGCTGGAGTGTTGAGCAACCTGGTTTAGTGGGAAGTGTCCCTGCCCATGGCAGGGGGGTTGGAACTCGGTGATCTTCAAGATCCTTTCCAACCTAAATCATTCTATGATTTTTAAAATTGCTTTTAAATGGCTTTCTTGCTGAGAGTTTTGTGGGAGACTAAAGGGTTATGTCCTTCTGTTGTAGAACACGTTAGAGAAAAGGACCTATTTGAACGGGCCGACTGTGTGTATATAATAGCTGGAGCAGAGTGCTGGCAGCGGAAATGCGATCAGAGAAATGACTTTGTGAAATGGTTTCAGAAATTGCATTATTTTGGAAAAGGAAAGACTTCAGACCTGAATACTGTCAGGACTGTGCCTTTATCAGGGTGACACCCCCACCGCCCCTTGTTAAAAATGCATTATAAACTGGTACATATGCCTAATTTGTAGCATATTCTGCTTGTAATGTATTTTATTGGTTTATGGTTTATTGACCTGGTCTGTGGCATGTGCTCAGTGACAGTAATGTTATGTGCATGACCTTTCAGCTGGTCAAGTTTTGCCTATGTCAATAATTTTTTTTACCTCAATGCAAAATGCCTGCAACAGTGTGTTGCTGGTATCCGTTGAAAAACACATTCACATACTTGAATTTTTAGTATGTCTGGCTCAGCATGTACACCTGCTGTTGGCTAGTGGCTCCTGCAGGCACAGACTTTTTTTTATAAATCTTAGGGCCTGAGTTACTGTTAAAACCTTATCTTCCTCTCAGTCCAGCAAGGAACAGGGAGGCACAATCGGTATGATTTAAGTCGGCTGAGGAAGTAAGACTTTGCACACTGGTACCATACCATTCTCAATTTGTGAGAGAATGCTCCTGTGTTAGCGCTGTAAATGGATTAAATGTAAGCATGTGTGTGATACTGTTCTGCTTTTTTTTTGTTTCTAGTTGACCATGCTCTTGCTCGTTTAATAACTGCATACGCTGAACATGGCCACAAAGCAGCCAAAATAAACCCACTGTTTGCTGGACAAGCTGTTATGAACATAGTACCCGAAATCCAAGAGTTGTCTGAAGTTCTTCAAGGGCCTCTCATTACTACAGGTAAATCTGCAGCCTTATCACAGCAAATTGTTTTCACTGTTGATTTATTAAGAAGCTGTGTCTGCTGCGAAAGAGCCAAATATTGAGTGGTGGTTCAATCAGTAATGAACTGTTGGATGGAGAATTAACTTCAGGCTGCTTATATGTTTATTGCAGAAATCATCGTGTAATGAGTGGCTACCTTCTACCATCTTTGGTAACCATGAAAATTTTTACTTGTTCTTACAACTACTGAGGTTATACATTAATTTCTTGTGTTGCTGTAACGTTCTATGATTTAGCATAATACTTAATGCTGTAGTGAAGCTGCCAGAGCACTGGGGCAGAAGTCAAGGCTTGTCTTTTCCTGGCTCCGTTAGACTCTCGCTATGGCCTTGTACAGAAGAGGATCTCTCTCTGTGCTTTTTCTCCATCTGCAAAACAGATGCTCATTTACTTGCGGTGCAGCTGGGATTGGAGCTCGTATCCCTGAGCCACAAGATACCAGGTGCTATACCGAGTCACGAAAACAGTGACTTTGTGTCATTCATGGTAAACTCCTTCAGAAAGGCATTTTGAGCACCTTACAAATAAGCATGAGACCCCCAAATTAGTAACACTGGAGTGTGCTTATGAAATAATTTTTTAGTTTTGTTTTTAAATGGAGGAAAAGAAGACAAGACATTAATTTGTATACTCAAAATGCTAATGTAATTGCAAGACAATAGTTTAGGTCTTAGTGCTTCGCCCTTGCCCCCCAAGTGGCTAATAACATTTATTTCCCACCAGGGCTTCTAAACATGGGAAAAGAAGAGGCTTCTCTAGAGGATGTGTTGGCTTACCTTGACCATATATACTGCGGGCATATTTCCATAGAAACAAGCCAGCTTCCAACTTTGGAGGAGAGAGAATGGTTTGCTAAAAGGTTCGAAGAGCTAAAACAAGAAGCATTTACACCTGAAGAGAAAAAGCACTTGTGCAAACTGATGTTGGAGTCGCAGGTACTTTGTTCACTATTATTGGATTGTAATGGAGTTGTGGAGTTGTCATGAACTCTTTACTGCTCCAGACATTATTCATGCAGAAAAACAACAATCGCTATTCTGAAAGGCTTTGACGGTGTGCAAGAGGAAGAAGTACACCGTTTTGCCTGAAAAAGCGCAATACACAAATGCAGGAATCTCACTGGAGGTTGTTGCTGAATTAACTTAGCAGCCATTATTGAAACAAATAGTGATAACCTTTTGGTTTGCATTGATTACTTTGGAAATTATTTCTAGGAAAATATTCCAACCAGTTCCAAACTCAAAAGGCTTTTAGAACTAATTAGAACATATATTGTGTGGAACATATTCTTTATCATCAGGAGACACAAATAATGACCCTACAAATCTATGAGTAATCAGTCCTCAAAAGTGAGATTCTCTTAGGCTAATCATCTGACAGCTTATATTAAATGTTACTCATGGGAATGTGAGGTTGGGCAGAGCTCTATGGAATTTTGTACTCCGATGTAGGTGTTCTGTGTTTTCCTTTCACCCTAATGCTGATTTATTTTACTAGCTTTAAAACATAATGTCTCAAGGTTTTGGGAGAACAAAACAGAGTTGAACTGAGGTGTTAGCCATATAGCACTGGTGAATTTGCTGCTTTTCAGCAAAGGAACCTTTGTTCAATGCATTCTGTAAAGTGAAAGATTTATGCATTTGCAAATCATATGGAGAAAATTTATTTTAATACCTCTGTACTATGAAAAATATTCTTTTTTTTTTTTTTCTCCTCCCTTTTCTCCCCATGTTGTCCAGAAGGATGGAAAGGTAGAAGAGCAGGATCTGTGAAGGTGTCCCTGTTTCCAGTTTTCAAAGTGGAAGGAGTGTTAAATGTAATATTTACTAATGACTAAACAGAAGTATATGGCATATTTTGTATTTTTCTTGCCTCTTTGGCAGTTAGAGGAATTTTACAGTGACACAGGAGGTTGGAATCGGGACCTTGATGTATCCCATCTTGACTTCAGTATGACCAGAACTGTATTTAGAGTGTAGAATTTAACCCTGACAGGAAAAACTGCTTCTATGTGAGATTAGTTTTGTATGCATTATTCCTTAGAACTAAATGTTGCTTCACTAGAAGGTGCTCAGCAATTGGCTTGAATCTTTGGCTATGGCTCAGTCTTCCCTTCTCAGTTACAGACTTAATTTATTTTCAGTCTTCACTTGCAAAACATTACAGACACCTCCAGTGCTTCCAAAACTTTGTCACTTATGAGAGCTGTCTAGGAGTAGATAAATGAAGTGGGAGGAGTGAGAGGAAAATACGTAAATATAGATTTGTTTTTCTTTCTCTCAAGCATTCTTCTACCTAGGTACTAAGGATTCTGTTTCATAGTAATCAAAATTAAATACTGTGCTTCTCCAGCACTTTGCATTTCAGGATAGTTGAAGTTTATTCTGTAAAGGAACACCATTCCTTAATTTCCACCTAAAATAGGTAAACTATCAAGGAATTTGTAAATTGCCCTGCTGTGATATTTCTTCATGCATCTCCTTCCACGTTAGAGGCGGTTTGCTTCTCAATCCAACATTATTCTCCTTAAGAGGAGATACAAGCTGATTTCTGTAGTCATCATTGCTTCTGGTCTTAGACTGTGGGGGTGGAGAATGAGTTGAGACTTTCAAGGCGTATGCTTGGGTTTGTATGCCTTAAAGGTACAAACATAAATTATATTTCAGTTTTAGAAACAGAAGACTGGTGCTTAAAATAGCCTAATACTGAAGTTCTCCCATTTTTAATAGGAGTTTGATCACTTCTTAGCCACAAAGTTTGCCACGGTGAAGCGGTATGGTGGTGAAGGAGCAGAGAGTATGATGGGTTTCTTCCATGAGTTGTTCAAGATGTGTGCGTACAGCGGTGTGTCAGATATCATTCTTGGAATGCCTCATCGTGGAAGACTTAATCTTCTCACAGGTTTACTTCAGCTTCCACCTGAGGTAAGAGACTTACAGTCTCATTGACAGTTTCTCTATGCTTAGTTTTATTTACAGTGATACAAAACCCTAGCAGTTTGTTGTGTTGCAAATGCTGAAGCGATAAAAATGTTACCCACATGAGAGTGTATTCCCCTTCTGTCAGCACCTCAGCCAGATCTTTGCAGGAGACTGACAAAGAGAACTCTAATGAAGGGTTATGTGCTGGTATCTGAAGCATCCTTGTAGTTTCAGGAGTAGGAGAGCATACAGTTCTGTAAATGTTTTTCTTTCAATGTGTTAGTGAATCGTAAAGGGAATTTAATCAAATTTGTTTCCATGCAGCTTATGTTCCGTAAGATGCGTGGTTTGAGTGAGTTTCCAGAGAATTCAGCAGCCATTGGGGATGTTCTCTCCCACCTGACATCTTCTGTAGATCTTGACTTCGGTTCCCACAGGCCCGTGCATGTCACCTTGCTACCTAACCCCTCACACTTAGAAGCAATCAATCCAGTGGCTGTGGGCAAGACACGAGGGAGGCAACAGACTCTGCTTGATGGAGATTACTCCCCAGAGAGCTCCGCACAGCCTGGAGACAAAGTTATTTGCCTGCAGGTATTTTGCTCACAATTTTTAACTAATCTTTGTAAGACTTCCTGGCCTAGCATGTGAAGAGAAGTGGTGTGTATAGCAATATAAAAAAAAACCAAACAACTGAATTAATGTAGAATATCAAGAACTAGGATCCTCTTTATAGAGAAGTAGGAAGGCAAGGAAGACTAACAAACCAGGACAGTACTGAAGGCCGTAAAGTTCTTTCAGGTGTTCTAGGGTCTTCACTCAAATGGCATCACTGAGATACATAGCCGCCTTAGGCAGCAGAAGAAGCTAGAAGAGAAAAGTGAAAACCCAACACTTCAGAAGCAAGTGTAGCATGGTAAGGGGTAGAGTGGGAATGTTGTGTTGTCTCTCTTGCAGTAGTTAGCTTTGGTTTTCTGTGATGTCTTTTTAAAAAAAATCTCTGTATTAGAACTGTGTAAAACCTGCCATTTCACTGGTTGATTACACCTCTACTCTCTTCCAGGTGTACTTGCACCTCCAAAAGTCTCTTAAGGCTTGAAAGCATTATCCCCTAACTAGAACTGTCATCTGGTTTCAATAAGAAACTACATCAATCTGCACAGTGACTTTGATCTGTAAAGGATCGAATCTGCATTCTGAGGAAGCTGTGATTACATTCATCAATGGAGAACTATCTCTAGTTTCAAAACATTGAAATGCTCAGTGATGCTCATTGTAATATCTCTAGCCTTTTTGGAAACCTGGCTTGGATATCACAGTAGTCTCCCCTCCCCTTCCAAACTTTTGTTTTATTTGCAGTGTTTATTTGCAGTTTTGAAATGTCACTAAGAACTTAGGTTTTATTTCCTTCTGAAAGCTTTTGTTTGCTTTTTAAGTGCTTCCATTCAGTTCCTTTCCACTTTTTTTTCTGTTGTGTCTGTTCTTGTCTCTATTTGGTAAGGTGGAAATAGGCATAAGTCCCAGTTCAGTAGCATTTAACTTTCAGCAAAGCATGTAGCGAATGCTGTGGTGACTGGCTTCCTTTTGTTCAGTGGTCAGTGACTTGCTACTGACTGCTGCGGCTATGCTATAAACATGGTACTTGCAGTCCCCTGTACAGTGGTGGGTCAATTTTAAGAGATTATAGGTCAGTTCCAGGTAGGGATTACATCAGCAAGTCACGTACAGATGTTGGCTGCTATAACCTAGTGTTAGTGATAAGACTATATAAACTTTCAAATCATAAAAACAGTAGTCTGAAAAGGGTTAAGAGGTGGATCCAGCTGAAACTGTATCTGTTCTACCTACTCAATTTACAGGGTGTTGCTTAATGAGTTATGGTTTTGGTTTTGCTGTTCCTCCAGTGTTTTCTAATGAGACTTTTCCATCTTCTTCCTTAATATAGGTTCATGGCGATGCTGCTTTCTCTGGGCAAGGGATTGTTCCTGAAACACTGACCCTCTCTAATCTACCACATTTCAGAGTTGGTGGGAGCATCCATTTGATTGTTAATAACCAGCTGGGCTATACCACTCCTCCAGAGCGAGGAAGATCATCTCTGTACTGTAGTGATATTGGTATGTATAGTTGAATCAGAAGGAAGATTGCCTGTTTTGTCAGAAAGGATTTTTAACTCCAGTGTGAATATATGCTTTGCTGTGGGCTTTTTATAGCAAGTGCCCATCAACGTTAATCTATCTCCATTTTCACGATATGGTAGAAATTAAAATTATGATCGATTATTGCCTCCTACTAGGAAAAATGCAGATGCTAAAAATATGCTCTCCCCCATCTGCTTTATGGCAAAGACTAAATATCAGAGAAAATCTTGTCACACTTTTACAGGATGTTATAAAATATTTGCAAGATTACTGTTAAGTCTTTATAACTAATTTAATTTCTGCCATGCCATTGACAGCTTTTAAAAACGTATTGTGATGGAGTGTATAATAGGTGTATTTTAACTGTATCTTGTTTAATTTAATCAAAATCATTCCAGTGTGTTTTCTGAGTGAGATTTAGAAGTCAGATCCTCTTTTATTTTTCTGTTTTGTTTGTTGTCAGGTGAGCTTGTTGAGCTTTTAATTGAAAGATGAGGCTTATGCCATTTCTAAGCTTAAACTATAAGTCTTTTGTTTTGGACTGGTCTTTCTTAGTGATAAACAGATGTATTATAATCCTCAACATCAGAGACGTAGTTGTTAGTTCCCTTGTGTATGTCTCCTATAATTAAAAATGTACCACTGATTATTTTTAAGTCGTAACGTCAAGTGTTTGTGTTTGTCTTATGGTTTCATCAAACCAAACAGGTAGATTCATTTTCCCTGGGCTGGTTTTGTGTTGTGGGGTGGGTTTTGGTGGTGGTTTTTTTTTCTTTTTTTTCTTTTCCTTCTATCCTTAGTTTTCCTTTCTTCTTACCTGGTTGGTGAGGAGGAGGGGTGTTACCCATTTGAGATTCAGGATTTTGCTAGGGAGGGAAACTTGACATGGGTCAGGAATGGCTGAAGTATCTTTATTTCACAGAATTTGGGCAGATAAAGTACAAGAGAAGCACTCCGTTGCTGGGAAAATTTACAGCCAAATTGTCATACAGGAGAGGGTGTTAAGACATTTGAATTTTGCAGTGTTCTTTTTAATGATGAGACCTTTTCTGCCTGGAGGAGCAGTGGCTAGAATGACTGCTAGCAAGGGAGAAGATTGTTTCTGGCCTGTATGAATTCATAGGAGTGATAGCTTAGGATAAGAAGGAAACAAAACTCATTTTTTGTTTGAAAGAGAAGTGATCAAATAGTTCTGTCCCATTCCCCACGGACTTCCATCCAGATTGAGACGTAGGAACTGTATATAGAAAGCCCTCTGGGAATTTAGTGCTGGTAAAGAAGTTGTGCTCAAACTGTGACAAATACAACAGATTGGGCTAATTGTACTTTCTGTCAAGGAAGACTCCTACTCCTTATGCCAGCTCTCATGACAAAGGGCATCTTCTCTAGATTTGTTTGTTAAATAGACTTCACGTGAGTTATCTGTAGTTTTCAGCAGAGTAGGTGTGTGTCCGCTTTCTTTGGAAGGGGTTGGGTGTGATCACTGTTGTTATGTTTTGAATCCCTGGGCAGGTAAAATTGTTGGATGTGCAGTTATCCATGTCAATGGGGATGATCCTGAAGAAGTTGTCCGTGCCACACGACTGGCTGTCGAGTACCAACGGCAGTTCCGCAGGGATGTGATAGTAGACTTGTTGTGCTACAGACAGTGGGGCCACAATGAACTCGATGAGCCATTCTTCACCAACCCCAGCATGTACAAAATCATCAGGTAAGGGTAACACCACCTGATTGACAATCCCAAAATGTACTTGTGTCTACACCGACTCAGTATTGCCTGCAACTGTAATAGAAGTCCCTGTATAACGAAGATCCTGTGTCATACTGACAAGTCTTTATATAACTACACTGTTACCAGCCCTTGACTAAACTGTGAGTCTGAGAATGTCACGTTAATGAAGGTAACCACTAGTGTTGGTTCTTGAATATGTGGCTTGATGCCCTTTGGACAACAATCTTACACATGGCCCTTGGATTTCAAATTCATTATTGATAGTAATCAGAAGGCAAAGTTGTCTTCTGTGTGCCAGAGAAAAGCGTAGATAATGTGGGAGAATGGGCAGGAAGCCAGTATGATGTTTGTCTCATCTTTGCTTGGCCCTGCTGGTTCCTGTGGGGACTCATCTTTATGAGCATTTAAATGTATTCAGATTCCATCCTTTTTCCCAAAGAAAAATACACATAAAACTTTACTGGCCGAAACTTTTCTAGTATTCTAGGTGAAGCATTTATGGAATGGATGGCTTGATACTGAAATCCTTTTGTCAGCTTGTCTGAAGAAAATATGCATGATAGCATAGAGTCAGTCAAACTGGGAGGGTTTTTTTTAAGTTGCTTTTACCTGTAACTGCCAACTGTAGGCACTTTACAGTCCTTTATTTTTAAAAAACAAAGTACATATCTAAGAGAATTGTTATCTTTCTGGAAATTCCAGGAAAGCAAACTTGATGCAAGTAAGTATAATGCACCAGGACATGCTATATTTTAGTTTTCCATGGTGCCTGACAGAAGTAAGATGGTATTTCCTTGTTCTGTAGTTTTCAGGCTTAATGCCTGTGGGGTTTGATTCCCTCCCTGACAGATCCCGTAAGAGTATTCCAGACACATACGCAGAACACCTAGTAGCTGCTGGGCTCATGACTGAGGCTGAAGTATCTGAGATAAAGACGACGTACTATTCTAAACTGAATGACCATCTTGCCAACATGACTTTGTATAGTCCACCTCCTACCAACCTGCAGGCTCACTGGAAAGGCTTTGTAGAGCCTTCTGCTAAAATCACCACTTGGGACACAGGTATGCCTGTACCACTTCTGCAGTTTATTGGAGCCAAGTCTGTAGAGGTGCCTGAAGAACTCCAGATGCACAGCCATCTTCTGAAGACCTATGCACAGGTCAGTAGAGCACATGATGCTTCTAGTCCCGTTGCTTAAAGATATGACCCATTACAGGAAAAACTCTAAATGCAGCAAGGCTGCCAGTTGGATAATAGCGTAGTATTCTCTAGGAAAAGCAGCTTGCTTTCTTTTTTGAGGCTGAGATTATGCTATTTTTCCTCCAGTTTTGAAGAAAGACATCTTCTCCCCAAAATCTGACCATATACTTCATTTTGTTTTTTCAACAATATTTTGTTGCAACGAGGAAAAAAGCTTACAGAAAATACAGTTCATCATTCTTACAAATAATAGAAACTATTATAATTTATATACTTTATAACAAGTACTTTGTGAGAGAATGAATCAGGTACTTTGTGATAGTGTACACAGTTTCTAAAGCCAGTAGTGTTTCTCATATATAAACATAAGCATACACATGTGGCCAAGTTTGACAGCCTGTTTTTGATAGCTCATAAGTTGTGTGCAATATTTGGATTGGTTTGGGTTTGTGAGCGTTTCCCTTTGGTGAATGATGACCATGTGCAGGTGTCTGGTTGGCAGGCATAGAGATGTCTCAAGCCGAATATTTCAGAAGATTGATGTTCTTGTCTTCCCAGCCCAAGGCAAGAACACCCCAGCTGGGTATGACCATCTGTCTGCAGTTCTGCAGGCCAGAACGGGGGAATTCTAGAGACTGAAATACCTATGCCCGGTATCTTTCATCACTGCTAACCAGACAAATCAAAAGTCTGTCTAGAGCACGCTCTGTGCTGTGCTAAGATTTTTAATGTTTTCAGGCTAAGATCTAATTTGTCAATCCACAGTTTGTTGACTGGTAAGTGAACACGTGGGTGATCCATGGTTCTGTGGTCTGCAGGGCAGCCTTCTTCAGGATGTGCTGAAATAAGACTGTCTGTATGCCAAACCAACCTAAGCTGGCTGTAGGAGTATAGTATTTCTCTCTATAGTGTTTTCTTTTTTCCTAGCCCCTAATATCAATCTGTGCCGCCAAAACAGCTACAGGTGGAAAAAGGCAAAATAGTAACTTTTCCCTGTCTTTTACTTGTTTAGTCAAGAGTTCAAAAAATGGAGGAAGGAAAAAAGCTGGACTGGGCAACAGCTGAAGCTTTAGCATTTGGTTCCCTGCTGAGCCAAGGTAAGAGGCAACTAGGCAGCAGACAATAAAATACTTTTGCTTTAATATCAATAATGTTATTCATTAGACTTAGGTATCTCTAAGTCTAAAGATTGATATAATGTATACATTTGACAATTTACACTTGCATGGTACTAAGAGAAGGGAAATTTGAATCCTTTATATCACTGATATTTGTATATTGGGTAGTAAATGTCTTCAGAGAACTGTTGCTCTCTCCCACTCCCCAAAAACATTCGTGCATGGGGCTAAGCACATGAGCAATGCAGTTGACATTTGGGCCCTCCCAAATATTTTCAGACTGTGTTTCATGCTACTATTTCTTTTCCCTCCTCTCTAGCCTGAATTCATATGTCCATTTACATATGATACAGAATGCACATTTTTGCAGTTTGCTTCAGTAAAACCATTTACCACAAAATAATTCTTGGCTGCAGAGAGAAGGAAATAAAAATGTCTGAGCATCAGTATGCTTGTGAGTTGGAGCTGCTGCTGGTTAAGAATCTCAGATTTGGTGTTGCTGATGAGGGGAATCCAAGAAGAGACATAACAAGAGAAGTATACTTTAGAACTGGGGAGTTGTCCTGCATATTTTCTTTTTATATGACTTCCTAATCCAGTGTTTTGTTTATTCTTGGCAAGGCTTTAATATCAGACTAAGTGGACAAGATGTTGGCAGAGGAACCTTTAGCCAACGACATGCGATGTTGGTTTGCCAAGAGACAGATGATACCTACGTTCCTCTGAATCACATGTCCCCTGACCAGAAAGGTTTCCTAGAGGTAGGTACTGTGGTCCACAAGACAACCTTCTTCAAGTTGTGCTGAAACAGAATGCATATTTTAAGGCTGCCAAGACATCTTTGGGTAGCCTGTATATTCTGACAAACCCCAGATACAGAGACATAAAAACTGTCAGGGCACCCCCGTTCTTTGTAGTTACACTCTGTACAAATTTAACAAGGGGTTTTGCTTTTCCTTAGAGATCAGCTATTACTTTTTTCCCCTCAGTGTCTTCATTCAAAAGTGGCGGGGGCGGGGGGAAGAGCAGTTGATGGTCACCTTAGGAGTGCACGTCCTCAGTGTGCCTACTACTGATGTGCCTGGTTCCAAAGGTTCTTAACCCTGGGTTGTCTTCTTCCTCACCCATCACCCCCAACAATTTTCTTTTGTTAGGTGAGTAACAGTCCCTTGTCTGAAGAAGCTGTGCTTGGTTTTGAATATGGAATGAGTATTGAGAGCCCTATGTTACTGCCAATTTGGGAAGCTCAATTTGGAGACTTCTTTAATGGAGCACAGATAATATTTGACACTTTCATCTCTGGAGGTGAGTGTACAAGGAGCTAGAATATTTAAAAATGAATCATTTGTACTAAGCGCATTTTTAGAAAATCATTCATCTTTAAAGTAAAAAGGAAATGTGTTGAAAAGAGAATTCTGTTTTCTCAAGAATTCTTGTGAGCTTGCCTGTGTGGTCCTGATTTCTGTGCAGCTTTTCTCTGAAGACAATCCATCCGAAATGAAAGACACCCCATCCTTGGCAGAAGACAGAGTCATTGCGAAAGGACAGTTTATATATATTAATGGCCTCCCCCCGCCCCCATTTATTTTACTGTGTGTCTGTATAGTTGATAGCTTTTTAGGCTGTACCTTTCCTTTACGAGGCATCTGAAAAATTCCTGAAGCAATACAGAAGGAAAAGAGTGATTATTTAGAACAAACAAAAAACCCCGCAACACCTTGCAACCAATGTCTAAGTTTGACTCTAGCGTGTTTTCTGAGTGCACAGATAAGACCTCTCTGAGCTGGAACATGCTGAGAAAATGCTAAGATGGATTTCTTGAGTGGGATTGCTTGTATATAAGTGTCCAGAGTTTTGGCATCTAGCCTCAGTTGGGCTTCTGCACTCCCTCTGTAATCACAGATGGAAATTCAGAGGCCCTCTTATCCCACCCATCCTCAACTTGTATTTGAGGCTGGGATGAATTACTTTCTGGATTTGACTGTAATCGCTTAAATAGTGCAGGAGGTTCGACAGAGCTCAGGGGAACTAGCCTGTGGCTAGTGCTGCTGTGTTAGCTAGGACTGGCTCACAGGATGCTGCCTGGGTGACGCCTGCCGAGGACCAAACGATCAAGGTATGCAGAAAATACGCAATGAATTATGATTAGGGTCTTTCTTACTGGAGAGTTACCTTTGAGGACCCCTGTTAGTCAGGACAACAATTCCATTAAGAGGATTTAAGTTGTAAAATCTTCATTGTTGTCACATGGAGGCTTAAGTCCTCTGGAAGCCCAAAGTTACAGGATAATTTCAGAAACTTTAGATCATCTTATGTGTGCTGTTTCACTGTTGTGAATCTCAAGGCAAAATGCCAGCAGCATGTTTCAGGCTTGTATTTAATGATGTGGAAATTAGCTATTCTTTTTTTCCTGAGTAGTTTGTGCAAAGCAGTATGTGTTTTGTGGCTTTATGTTTTGTGGAAATCGTTCTTCCCTACTTCCTCATTGTGTGTCTTTTAGGTGAGGCCAAATGGCTTCTGCAGAGTGGGATAGTAATTCTTCTTCCCCACGGCTATGATGGTGCAGGCCCTGAGCACTCGTCCTGCCGGATGGAACGGTTCTTACAGGTACCCCACCATACTGCTCAGATTCACATATCCCCTGTCACAGCACTGGCAACCAATGCTCTGGGAGTCTTGCCACAAAATGTCCTGTTCCTGGTGTACCTGCTAGTGACAGCAGAAGCTGGAGACGTACCAGGATCATGGCATCATGATGAGATAGGAACGGGCTGGGCTGAAAGTGGAGGAAGAAAGGGGCCTCCGATGAGAAGGTGTAGGCCGAGAAGGGGTGAGAAGGCAGTTTTAGTTTAAATGCTGCCACAACAGCAGTGGTGAAAGACTCGGATTGAACCTTGTAATAAATGCTTGCTGTTCTTCTTGCATGTCTGTCACCTGCCCAAATGGGTGTGTGGTAACATGTCAGATTTGCATAGTGCTTGCAGAGGCCCTGCACTCTCTGCAAACAGCCCTAGTGGGACATGCTTCAGTACTGCCTGCTGTCTTTTTTTTGATTGCTGCCCCTCAGCAATGCCCCTGTACCACAGAATGAGTCCAGTAGCAAGACAGAATTGCTGATTGCAAATAGCACACCTCTGATGAGCACTTCTAATGGAAAACATTTTGGGAGTTGGCATCAGAAACAGGCTGGCACCCTTTTGAGCAAACCACTTGGATCTGTCCACTAGGCACAAATCATACAAACAGAATGCGGGACACTATTAAATATCAGTTAGTAAATCTGTGGCACGTTTTTACAAAAAAGAAAAAACTACTGTTGTGCCCTTGTGACTGTAGTAAGTGAATTAAAGCCTTTTCATCTGAGTAATGGCTTAAGGAGGGGTTTGCAGCATGTTTAGAGGGATGCTGCCACTCTGATGGAGAAGTCATGACCTCTCCACTGTTAGAAAAACTGTCATGTCCTGGTTACAGTGTGCTAGAAGGAGGCAGTTCAGATATAATCTTACCAGTTAAATGCTAAAGCCATTTTTTCTGTGAAGTTGTTCTCCTCTGCAATCAAAGTCTCAATTGGGATATTTGCTCTTCTATTCTTACACTAGTCAGCGTGCCTTATGTGCCTGGATTCTCTTGCACATTTGCCTCACTGCTTGCTTCTTGACAAGGTATTGCTGTGTTGCCCTTATAGATGTGTGACAGCTCGGAAGAGGGAGTTGATGGGGACCAGGTGAACATGTCAGTTGTGCATCCCACCACCCCAGCACAGTATTTCCATTTACTCCGGCGGCAAATGGTCCGAAACTTCAGGAAACCTCTCATTGTTGTTTCTCCCAAAGTGTTACTCAGGCTGCCTGTAAGTTGAAAGCTCTCATTTTCTTTTTTCTCTCCTCGTCTTCCTCCTATTCGGTATTATCTTCCTCTTCCTCTTTGTTCTTCTTATGTGTTCTCCAGTGTCTGTTTTGGGGTGAAATCGATGGGGTTTTGCCTGTTTGGGGTTGGATAGGTTGAGGACTGAAGCTGGGTGGAGGTGAGCTAGAAGCAGGGTTGATTCTAGGTCTAGCGGTGTTCTTGGGAATCTTATCATCCCACCTTTCATTGGTGGCAGTGGGAATGGGAGGGAGAGGGAAGGTTGTGTCTTTTTCTACCTACCAAACCCCTGTCTTGGTATCCTCTCCCCAACTCTGGCCTGAAGGAAAAGGCAGCAAGATTTGGTAACTTCCAACTCTTCCCCCCACGTAGGCTGCTGTATCAAGTTTTGAAGAAATGGCCCCAAGGACAACATTCAAGCCTGTCATTGGTGACTCCTCTGTAGATCCTAAAAGGTAGCTCTACTTTCTTAGAGGAAAAGCTCAGAAAGGATGTCCTGTCCCTTTCTCCTACCTAACAGCTGAAGTTTGAGGTGATATGAAGGACTTGACTTTGGGGGAATATGTTGTTTTATGATGGGCGACTTAGTCTTACTTGTTTCTCTCCTTTTCTTCTGCTTACTTGTTGGTAGTTATGATACCTGTCTGTATAATACTAAAGTGTTCAGGCTTTCAGCTCTTGCCCCCACGAGGAGGCAGTGACCATAGTTACTGATCTGATGAGCGCTATTCTGCACCATGCCCATTAGCAAACATTGGGAGAGGCTGTCATGTGAAGAGATGTAAATTTTTGTTCTAGTGTTGGAACACCTGAGATGATGAAGTGAAGTTAGGGCAAAAATAAATCGTGTGTGTATATCTCCCCTGCTTCAGATATTATAGAGAATCCTGTTCACAATGGGCAATTCTGGTTGTCCTCTTTTTCTTTTTTTTGCTCCTTAAAATTCTTCTCTAGTCCTTGTCCCTGTAATGCCCAAGTCTGACAGCATCCCTGATGTTAGGATCTTAGCATCTTGGTTTTTTTAAGTGGGATGGTGAGGCACAAAGGGTGAGGTTTATCTCCTTGCCTTTGTCCAGCAAGGTTAGGCAGCCAAGATCTTTCTGATTGCTGGAGGGTATTGTATGTCTCCAGCAGGCAGTTCCTCTTTGGCATGGGAGAGCATTGTCCTCTGGAGGTACTTCTCTGCCTCTCTGGTTTATTCTCTACAGAGAGCACATAGGTGACTAGCTTTGACTAGGTGTTTAATTTTTAGATAGTTAAAGCTAAGAGAGAATAATCTCATGGTAAGGTAACTTCCCTAGGATTACTGAAGAAGCAGGACCTGTGGGCTCTAGCATACTGTGCCCAAAGGTTAGTTTGTAAACTGTTGGAGGGGAGTGGGAGGGAAGGGAAGGCAAAGAAGAGAAAAGATGTTCTAGGGTAGCAATTTAGCTTCATAAAGTTGTCTTTAAAGTTTGGCTGGTTGTTTTTACTTAAAGTGTGAAACTGTTCTGTGTAGAGTTTTTGTAAAACACTAAACTTGGAACATTGCTATTTTTCTTCAGTGTCACCCAAGTGGTGCTGTGTTCTGGTAAGCATTACTATGCTTTGGTGAAGCAAAGAGAGACACTAGGAGAGAAACAGCACAACACAGCTATTCTGAGACTTGAAGAACTCTGTCCTTTCCCCTTGGAAGCTCTACAGCAAGAGTTGAGCAAATACAGCCGTGCCAAAGGTCAGCCAGATTTTTACCTTTGTGTTTCTAGACTCTTTGAAGCACGTAACTAAATCCATTGTCTGTCTTTTAGGATGAAGAGTTGTAGTGGCTTATTCTTCTTTGCTCTTCCCCACTTTACATGTAGTGTTTCTGGAGTGGGATAATACAAATGTTTACCACTTGTACTAGAAGAACTTGTCTCTCTGTTATTGTTAACTTCCATAAAACACTACTGAAAATCAGAGTAAACCATTTGGGGCATTTTTTGCATTGGTCTTTGCAGTCCAGTCCTTTAAGTAGCTTTTGAAAATGGCAGTAGAAAAGCAGAATATACTCACAGTATACCCTAATGGTGGACATACTTTTAGTTTGACTTCAGCAAGCTATGACCTGCAAGGGACTTCAGTCCGGCCAGCCTTCATTTCAAAGATAGCACTTCTGCCTTTTTTGTCTTGGCACTACAAAAGAAAAAAATATTTTTCTTGAGCTGCTGAAAAGATAAATATGTGCATTTGTAATGTTCCCTTATCCTTCCTTTAGCCTTCATCTGGAGTCAGGAAGAACCACAGAACATGGGTCCATGGTCCTTTGTGTCACCACGGTTTGAAAAGCAGGTGGGGATTAAGGTAAGATGCCCCAATGGTGTTTGAGTCTTTAAATGAAGTTTGAAGTTCTCCTTGAATGCAAAATTCTGTGATGCTTATACACACAAAAAAACCTCCTAATCCTGATGCCTAAACCAAATGTGCATTCTAATTTAAGCTACTTATGCTCTTTGTAGCACCATTCAGTGGTGATGAGCGGGGCTGGAGATTTCTTTTACCAGATGTTTGATCTAAATAGACAGGATGATGAAAGGTCCCAGATAGGAAACAACACACTTGAAGTGAGTAGGAGGAGAATCCAAAGCCGCTGTTCGCTCTGGCAGATTGTGCACTATAATGGTTTTGGAACCATGGTCTTTGGGTGATGGAGGATAACTTCCTGCATTACTTGCAGCTGGGACTGCCCAGTATCTGACAGTAGATATCACCATGGCATCAGAGGACTTCAAGATGTGATCCTATGCTTGTGCTTCATTAATCATTTCCTCCTGACTCAAATTTCAGCTCCGTCTTGTGAGTAGACCTCCTTTACCAGCCCCAGCAGTTGGCATTGGAACCCTACACCACCAGCAGCAGGAAGATATTCTTACCAACACGTTTATCTAAGCTTTCAACAGATGGACTACTCCTGCTGTCAGTCATGTTTGGTGCCTCCTCCTGTGAAGAAGAACAAAAGTCAGACCCTTAAGACTTAGTTCTCCAAAATGGGGAAAAAAGAATGGAACAAGTTCTGTAATGATGCAGCATTTTTTTCATGTAGGGGAATACCTAAAGATGAGAGGTGATGCCTGTTACTCTAGATACGTCTTGTTCTATTGTAGTATTTTCTACAAAGTATCTTTTTAAGTTTTTTTTTTTTTAAAAAAATCCCATCTGGGGGCAGATCTGTGAGGTGGCTATAAAATACCTTCTATCACATTGTTTATCTGCACTTGACAGTTCCCTGGGGTGGTGCACGTGTGAAAACAGTTTCCACAGTTAGTGCCGTTTGGTTGAATAAATGCTTCCCCATGCCTGGGAATGAGCCATTTCTATAGCAGTGTCTTGTGGATTTTCTCATTTATTTTCCTACGGGCCACGAATGAAATTTGTTGCAGCTGTTGGTGCTGTTCTCAAGACATGAGCTGTTTAAGCAGGATTCCTGCGGGGGGGCCTTGCAGGATGGCTCCTGAAGGCTTCAGGCACCACTGTTTCTCTTGCCTGGAGAAGCAGTGTTTTCACATCAAGCTTGCAGAGCAGAAGGCCTGCAGCAGGGACTGTACCATATTTTAGAATCATGTTTTGCAGAGGCCAGACCAGTTTCTAGAGGCTAGCCTGAAGAATGACACTACCTCCTACCTGGGAAATTCTTTTCAATGTCCTTGTGGTTTGTTGGTTTTGGGTTTGTTGGTTTTTTTTGTTTTTGTTTTTTTTTTTAAAATCCCAATATCGTACTGTTAAAGTGGTCCATTGGTTTAGTCTTCTGTGTTGACAAGGAATGCGTAACTTCTCACTAGTAAAGCCAAAGGGAAATGCATTTAAGAAACCATCTCTTTTCCAGTCCCAGGCTGGAGTGCTGTTTCACCAGTTGTCGTGAATGTGGCCTGTTTTCAAGGGCTCACTTCTGCTCAGTTTCTTCCTTCAGTGGTTCTTAGTTCCCACACAAAATCTTGCTCATGCTGGAAGAAGGCTGAAGTTACAACCAAGTAAGAGCAACACTAAGAGAATCCAAAACTGTGGCAAGTTAAACAGAAAAGTGCAATAAGGCAGGCTGCAAAGACTTTGAGGGACAACTGGCTGAAAAGTATACTAGCGAGGCCTCTTTCAAATACACCAGAAGCTGGAAGGGCAAGAGGTGGGAGAATCAGGAGGTTGATAGGACTTAGCAAAAAAAAAAAAAAAAAAATCTGCTGTAGAAAAAAAACCAACTCCAAACATCATGGCTTTTTTGGTTTTGTTTTTTCATTGGGGGTGATCCTCATCTGGAGGCCTGTTGGGAGCTTCTTAAGCAAAAACTCTTCCTCACAGTGTTGGCATTGCAGACTTTGTCTTGAAAAGATATATTAATAAAACAGGTTATAGAAGAAAACAATGAAAGGAACAGCAGCAAATGATGAAACAGGAGGGTAATCAGCCAGGTTTTCTGACGGAGCTCGAACAGATGCAGGTAATTCAAGCCATTTGAAGAAGTTCCCAAAATGCATCTTTGCTCCAGCAACAAGACAAGGTGAGCAAGAGGTGACAGTGATTAAAAGTTCAGCTTTAGCCCTCACAAGCAAGAAGTGACCGTGGGGGGGTATGTATGTGTGACCATGGGACCCTCCTTGCAGCTTCTCTTAAGGGCCCTGAGAGAACTTCTCCTGAATCCCATGTTTTCCTTCCACCAAGAGCAATTCTTCCCCCCACAGTATGTGGGACCTCTGCATCTGTTTAGAAGACTAGTTAAGTGTCAGCTAAAGCTCCACAGGGGATCTGTTAGGACTCCCTAAAGGCTCTGCTACACCACTGCTCTTGCCCTTCTGCTTGTGTGTTTAATGTGGTTGGAAGAAACACGAAAAAAGCCCTTTGCCCTCCACTCTACATTTCTGTAGCCACGTGCTCTGTACCCAGCAGTCAGCATCCAGCTGCTGGCAGGAAAGCCCTGGCAGTCCCTGAGGGAAGGTTTCAGCACAGTTGTTATCTGGGGACAGGAAAGAAATCAAGTCTTTATTAGGAAGCAAAGGATGAATGACTAAAATGTTGAGGCTAAGCAGGAGATGGCAGGGGGAGATAAAAATCTGCCCAGGCAGACCCCAGTGTTGATTGCCCCCACTGCTACCTGCACAGCAGCTCTGGCATCACTACAGGATTTTGCCCAGCATTTTTCATTTTCTGGTCTATTTATCAGTGTAAAGTTAGCACCTCCCTACTCCTCTCAAAGTTATCTGGGGGAGCGTGCTTGAATAAACCAAACCCACCATGAGCCAAAGATCTTTTTTGAAAACAAGTGGGGTATACCCAACTCCAGCCCTTCCAGACAGAAAGTTCTGGTAGGTGAAGAAGGGCAGAACACCGGCAGGGTGCGCATTCACCTGAGGAAATGGCTCCCAAAAGCAGCTCTGAAGCATGCTTTGGTATTTTACCCTAATTAATTCACCCATTCATTCATTAATTCCGTATGCCCCAGAAGTCACCTCAATAGTCCGTTTCACATGACTTCTTTAGTACACCCATCACAGGGACAAGAAATCATGTTTCTTCCACTTTGCTTTAACAAACTTTACAGCTTCTTATGCATTCTGAACAGCTTCATCTAATTAAGACATATTCCAGTTTAAGTTTCTGCTCTGAGATTTCCAAGGGTTTCTTGCCGTGGTCTCTGGGCAGTAAACTCTTCCAGGTAGAAATAGCCTTTCTTGAGATTAGCTAGAGCTCTGCCTGTCCTTTACTTGTTGCTGGTTTTAACCATGAATATTATTACCGTCGCTGAGGCGGTGCTATAGCTGCCCAGGGGCGGGAACAACCCCTTCACGGCGCGCAGAGGATTCTGGGAGCGCGGCCGCCCGCGGGTC
>NW_009647856.1:6974411-6992776 GCF_000708025.1 Charadrius vociferus | reverse complement strand
GGCCCGGGGAGGCGGCGGCAGCAGCAGGGCACCCTCCTCCCGAGCGGGTTTCCCTCCTGCCGGGCGGAGGGTGAGACGAGTCACCGCTGGGTTATTTGTTTTTTGTTTTTTTTTTTTTCCCCTCTCTGGCCTTAGTATTTTAACATGGGAGCCATGCCGATTTCTGTGGAGCAAGGTGCATTCTTCTGATGAGCTGTCTGAGGGCTTGGAATAAATACAGGAGAAATATGTCACAGCAAAGTACAAAAGTAAACATGGCTTTTCGACCAAAAATGTCACTTAACCTGGCTTGCAGTGTAATTAATGTGTTTTCTTTGAATAGGTACTGATGATTGTTTTCTATGGGTATTCAAATGTGTTGGGGCTGGGAATAACGTATAAGTTTTGGAGGACAGATTACCCACCAAGCATATGTGCTTTGAATTATTTTTTTTTTTTCCCCCAGAAAAAGAGTTCAAACTGTTGAGCTTTTCTGTGTTAAAAACACAGAAAGGAGAAACCATGAGGAGAGATATATCAAAAGTTAAAATCCCCCAAAGTTCTGATCAAAATAAGTGTTGCAGTGATATAAATTATGATTTATAAATATATTTTAGTGAGTGAATTATTCTCAGCTAAATGCTTCTGTAAGACATGAGATGCTAATCTCTACATGGATATTTTTCGGTGTCAGTATCCTTTGCTTCTGTGTTTAACTAGCACAGGCTGATACTAGGTCATTTATTTTTAGATGGAGTACAATTTAGTTCACTTCTGGTGACATATACAGTGCCGCTTCTCATCTAAAATGCATCCAGCTGTGGAAAAAAGAACAGGCCAAATCTGATTAGGACAAGAATTCTTTTTCCCGTTTTTGTACTGTTTTCAACTGTTTTAAGAAGAGGGCATTAGTTTTCAGACATTGAATTAGAGTATGTGTTGATGGAACAATTCACTTATGAAGTGTTACTTACACTTTATTTTTCCCCCTAGAAGTTAAATAAAGTTGTATGAAGTTTTATAAATTCATAAAGATTCATTAATGTATTTTTTTTCTCTCTTTTCTGTGTGTGTGTTTGTTTTTCTGGAACAGTAAAATTTTTAGAAGTTATTAAGCCATTCTGTGCAGTGTTACCTGAAATCCAGAAACCGGAAAGAAAAGTGAGTGCCACATTATGTTCTTACTTTTATTGGTTCACAGGTAAGAGAATATTGTCATATTCAAGTCAACGCTCCAGTATAAATACAGACAATGGGCCCTAAAGTAGGACGTATTCTTTGGAGGAGGGGGATTCCATGTTAAGGTAAAAGATTACCATGATGATGAATTCTTAGCAGCCTTCTGATAAGTTGTTCCACTTAGTAATTATGCTACCTAATATTTTAAAAAAGTCTCATCTCTGTACTAAGTTTCTTTAGTTTCAGCTCCAGATGATTGCATCTGTTTTAATATGCTAGAACAGAGTTTTCAACCTTTGTTTTTTCCTGTGGATACTAATGTTGTCTTTGTGGATGTCACAGTTGACTTTGAGCTGGCTTATATTACTTTGGAAAGGTTTGCGCTGTAATTCAGGAACCACAAATTTAGTTCTTCCTTTCCTACAAAATATTTTCTACTCCCATAACTGTGATTCACCTTGATTAAGTGGGAAAGTGATCTGTGATACAGTTCAGGTAATTGATCCCTGTTCACCTTCTGGATGTGACACTTTTCCTTGTTCTGGAATCAGTGAACAGAGTTTGTTTACAGCTGATCTCTCTGTTCCCCTAGCCCTAGAAACTCCTTATGTTTCTCGGCACATTTTCTAGATTAAAATTAGTGAATCAGAAATTAGATCAGAAAGAGACCTGCCTTGTGGAAAAAAAAAGAACCTCCCTTGTTTTTACTTCTAAAACCCAAGCAAGCACGTATTGCCTAGGGGACAAAGGTTCTAATTAGAGTAAGAAATTTACCTAATATTCATTGTCATGACTGCCATGAAAATTCCTTAAGAGCTAAATGTTGATTTTTATATTCTTAAAAGGAAGTGCATGGCTGGGAACATGACACCATCCAAGAGAATCATCTTTCATTGAGAAATTCCCAAAGGTTGGGACTGGATATAGGGATGTTTGTGCCAGTAACTGTAGCTAAGCTGCTGGATTGAATTGAGAAGATACAGTAAAAACTGCTGGTTATTTCCTCTGGAATTGATTTTTAAAGAGACTGGGATTTATCACCTGGCTCTTTGCTCCATCTGTCTTTCCTTGTTGCTTTGCAGCACCTTTCCCTCTTGGGACAGGTTTCCAAAGAAATTACTTAGGTCAGACAAGGGCATCTTCAGAACAGGAGACTCCAGAGCCAGACCCTGTGCTACGATCTGGATGAGCCAGATCTGGGTGCAAGGTACCCGGATTGTTGGGGAGTTGGACTAGATGATCTCTAGAGGTCCCTTCCAACTCTGAAAATTCTGTGATTCTGTACCTATCTTTGTTTCTGCAGTGGTGAACCTTAGTGTGGTCTTCTGGTGCTGATTTGTGGTGTATCTGTGATTAGTTGATTACATCCATCCCATTTTTGTCTGGTGAAGTGGACGGGAAGAGGAAGCTAAGACAAATCTGCAGATATTGATGTTTTTGTAAAGCTCATTGACAGTTGTGATTTTTCTCGGTTTTTTTTTTTTTTCCTCCTCCCATTATTTGCCGGAGAGGAAGAGGGGCTTGATCTATCCATGTCCTCCATCAGCAGATGAAGGATGCTCAGAGAGGTGCCAAGATTTCTGTCCTCTCTATTTGGGTCACTTTGTCTTCATTACTATCTAGGTCGCTGTCTAGGCAATGACTGCCAGTTGCCATCTTTGAAGTGAAAATATAATTGGGAACGTCTTTCCTAGACTAGAGAGCCCTTTGATCGTTTTAAGTTATGTTCCTTGCTTGTGTGTAGTTTTATCGAGTTACCATGGTCATTCTGTATAACTGTAATTCTTTGTTATTTATTGTTTTCTTGCAAGCTGTCACTGGCAGACATCATTAGTAATGGTTTTAGTGGGTTGGTTAAGGCCAGGACAAGAAATGAAGATAACAAAATAGAAAAATCTATTTTCTCTAAACTTGTATTGATTGTTAAGTGAAGGTGAAGTTTTGATTCAGTTGGGCTGTCATTGAATCATTTTGCTGTTGTTCTTAATGAGGGTAGTGGCCTTTTTCTGTCACTAGGGAGTGTTGCTTTTGTGTTTTGGCCAACTTGATTAAAAGAAGCAATTCATACTTTTGTAGTTAGTAGTATCAGTTCATATTTCCCTCATATGCACAGATTTTTCTAAGTAGAACACACTGTTCAGAACACCAGGAAGATGAGGCTTAAGTCCTTCGTTTTCACAAGTTTTAAGAAAAATGTCAAAGGAATAAAATGTCCAATTGAATCTGATCAGATGATGAAATGTACTGTCCCTGTGCTTGTTATCATTTGTGGCTGGCATATTTTGGTACCAATCTGTATTCTGCTGTTCCTGGCATATGGCCTCCTTTTTCTTTTTTGTCTTTTTGAATCATAGAGACTGTTTTCCTTGTGAATAACTGTGATTTGGGTGATGCAGAATTTCTCTAATGCTTATATTCACCGCAGTTACAGAGACAGCCAGAGCAGTTGTAGAGCTTGAATGATGCTTCAGAAGCTAAGGTTAACTGTTGGGCTGCAGAGATAATTTGGTTAAGCATTTTTCTTTTTACTTACTTTTCTTTTTACTTAAAATCTGATTTGTAGAATTCAAACAGCACTTGGTAAAGTGGGTCAGCACTGCATAAAGTCTAACACAAGATACTGTCTGCATTTATTTGCTGCTGTCACTGTTTTTCTTTTTGTAACTTTGTACTGTAAGTATTTTTATCATCTGGCTTCTTAGTGAGGCAGAATCAGTAAATAAATTAAATTACTGGGATTATTTTGCTTCTAAGTAAGTGCATGATTTCACCTATAAAGATACAGACTACTGGGTTTCCTTTGCTTGAGAAGCTGTGCTGCTGCATCGGTTTGTAGTTTCTCATTTGTGGCTGTTCAGTACCTATAAAATCAGGCACTAATCATTTTTCTTGTTACTTCTCTACAGGCAGATTCAGTGGTTGGAGGCAGAAAGCTAGTATTTCTGCTGTACCTATCTTACATGTTAGTTCATGTCACATATTAGTACCTGCTGTACTCTTGCCTCCAGTGAACACACTTACGCTAATGTTTACAGTCCATGGAGGAGAGGTGGGAACTTTAACATAACACTGCATCTTAGCTCTCTCTGGTCTCTTCAAGTGCATTTCTTTCTGTCTCATGCTTTGAGTAATCCTCTGGGTCAGCCTTAAATCTTGTGATTCTTTTCTTCTTGCACCTGGCACTAGTTACAGTTGCCTCAAATGTTGTGACTCTGGGATTCTCTTCAATGTATTAGGGACTAATGATCATTGATCTGACATTCTTTTTAAAGCAATATATAATCAACATTGATAGAAATATTTTGGAGGGGAAAAACGTCTTTAAAAACTATTTTCTGTTCTGTGTCCGTGAACGTAATGGTGAATTTAAGCTTCCTCTAACACCCTTTGAAGAACTTAATTCTAAATACTCTGAATTGCTATCTAAAACTCGTGGTTCTTCTGGTTTTTATAATTTTTCTTCCCAGCAGTTAAATCACTTTAAAAACTTTACAGTGCTTTAGTTTAATAACTTCCAGCCTTACAAAACAGTGCTTCCAATGTGTTGAAGCCTAGAGTACTAATCACTGAAGATAAGGTTTTTTTGAATTAATCTTTCATGTTTGTTCTGGTGTGTCCATGTTTTTAGCCATACTATTGCTTTTCTGTAAATACCTACTGTATTACAATACTATATATAAAATATATTCTACTCACTGAGTGTCAGCCACGCTGTCTGCCAGATCCCATATAAATTTTGACAACGCAAAAGCCTATGACTCTCTCTGTAAAATCTGAAATCATATTAAAAATAAATTCTAATTAGAAATTATGCCATCTGGTTCAATATCTTTGCATTTAATTCTGAATGATACAGCATTTAGTACTAATGTGAGACTATGGTGAAAATTCTATGTACAGTGAACACATTAATCTCTACAATCTGTTCTGTAGATCCAGTTCAGAGAGAAGGTACTATGGACGGCTATCACGCTCTTCATTTTCTTAGTATGCTGCCAGGTATGTATTGATGTTCTCTGTATTTCAGAAAATGTGCTTTCTGTACATATAAAATGGAATGCTAAAAGGGTGAGAAGTTCTTCTTTCATGTGGACCTACTAGTTTCAGTTTCTCAGTTATGTATTTTTGTGGTTAAGTATTTAAAGCTCAGTTAAGGAAACGTGATTCTCTGAAATAGTGTTTATTAATGATTGATTGTGTTTCCAGAAACTGATGCTTTCTGTTTTATCTAAAATAGATGATATTTTCTCCTGTTATATGGAAAGTCCTATCAAATGATGATACTGGCTGCAGGGTAAATGTCAAAGCTAATTATTCATTGAGTACTCTAAAAAAAAATGAACAATATCATGCATTCTTTACCCTCTGTTCATAGCTAAAATTAAATTTTAGCAGTAATAAGTTTGAAAGTTAAAAAAAAGTGACTTTTTATGTGGTTCCTTTTGAACAAGCTAATGGGTTGTAAAGATTGCAGAAAAATGTTTCTGAGGTGTTTAAGTTGACATTTTTTGTAAATATACTGACAAAAGTGTTAGCTAAACCCCTCCAAAACACAGGTCTTTGTGAACATTTACATGATCTTTATTACTCACAGTTGCAGGAGTTCCTAGAATTGTAGATGGGTTGTAAACAGATAGTGTTTTGTTTTTTAAAGAATACTTAGATATTGCATAAAATAAGAATCCACGTATCACTTGACAGATATTTTTTAGAACTTGTAGACCTCTTAGAAAATTTAAAATGAACCATACATCTTCAGAATCAGGCTTTTTAGGTTATATTTATTAACTTACTCATTCGAGACTCTAGAGCAGTAGTTTAATAATTTTTGTTTACAACTATGAAGGACTTTTGAGAGGCTAAAACCCAGCTCTTGTACCTACTTGTTTTTTTTGGAAGGAGGAGGCAGGAATGATACTAGACTAGAGGAATGTGTAGTTTATCTGTATTTTCTAGCTGCTGAATGTATACAAAATTAAAATTTTGAATCTATACAAGAGATCATAATAGTTGAATACGGAAATCAGATGGTGCAGACTACAGTTTTCAGAAATTAATCTATAAGATTGCCTGGATTCCTAGTCTACTGGTTTTGTGATTAAGAAGAGTTTTAAAGAGTTCAAAATCTCTTAGTATTGATATATAGAATATTGGAAGTTTTGTATAAACTTGGCTAACTTTGACAGTTCTGTGTGCGATATTTTAAAACATTCCCAGCTGTAGAATTTGAACATTTTAAACTTGCTGGAGGAAGATATTTATGTTGTAGTTTATGCTGTATCTTTAATTTGTACTGAAAAGAAATTCTGTTTAGACCGTTTAAAAAAAGTAAAAAACCTGCTTTCTTCTATCTTCTCAAATATGTTTTGCTATAGTTTTATGGTTTGGGTTTTTTTTAAACTCAAAATTGCTGCAAAAATGTTGATGAAATAAGTAATGGAGTATCATCTAACATTTTTCTCCATTGTGTTAATGATTTCTGGGGGCTAACCTATTTATTTTATGCTTTTTGGGTTCCTTGGGGGAGTTGTAGTACTCCAGAACCACATATGTCAGGCATTTACATCCTCAACTTGAGTAATCTGGTTTATGTGCACTGCCTCTTCTTTCTAGGGAGTTCTGCTTTTCCCTGTAGAAGGGTCTTAGTTTACATAGTTTAGTCCTCTGAGTCATACCCCAGTTGGAGGATTAAAATAGATAGTTTCAGTATCTCTGTTATTGTGTGCTCTGGTTTAATTTAAAAAAAATGTTGGAATAAATTATATTAAACAGTATAACAGTTGAATCATTACACGTTAAGATTTTGGATTAATGTAGGCTTTCTTTGTATATCTGCTTAATACTGCTGTGCACTTTGACAGATACCTTTATTTGGAATCATGTCATCGGATTCTGCAGATCCGTTCTATTGGATGCGAGTCATTCTTGCGTCAAACAGAGGTTAGTAGATTATTTCCTTTCTCTCTGTTTTCTAACAGTATAAACAGACCAGGAGAAAACTGGGTGGCTGTTAAATTCCATGCAACCCAGATGTCATGTTGAAACACTTTATAAAGTTCTTAGCACAGATGTAATTAAAATACTTGGGGAGTACTTCATATCAGGAATGGGGTTTCCTTTGATATGCAGATGAGATTAATCTTGATTCTCAAGTTTTGGGATGATTCTGTTTTGAATGGTAGAGCAGTCTCTTTCTGTTTAATACATGAGACAGAGAATCTTCTGCCCCACCACTTAATGAGCACCATTAATGTGCGGTATGAGAGTGTTGACTAGAAAATACCTTTTGTGTGCAAGTCAGTTATGCCTCATAATACTGCGGCAACAGTACGGGCGAGTAATTTTATAGGTGGGAAAGCTAAGGGCAGAGATAATAAGGATTATAGTTTAGCAAAGCCAAACTAACTTATTTTAGAATAGGCAAGCGGATCCTAACCAAGTGTATAAGAAGACTTAAACTAATGCTAGAAGTCTAAAACTTAAGATGGGTGAGCTGGCATGTATGCCTCTAAATGAGGACACTGACCCCATCTGTACCTTGGAAAACTGTCTGGAAGTAAGAAAATCAGTGGAACCCTCTAATGTGAAGGTACAAATTATTTAGGAATGGCAAATTTTGTCACACCAGTGAAGATAGTCAATAAAGGTAATTAAGTTATCTGTTTCAAACTCTCCTGCGGAATTTGCGTATCACAGAATCACAGAATGGTTAGGGTTGGAAGGGACCTCTGAAGATCATCTAGTCCAACCTCCGGGCCAGAGCAGGGTCACCTACAACAGGTTGCACAGGACAGCATCCAGCCAGGTTTTGAATGTCTCCAGAGTGGGAGACTCCACAACCTCTCTGGGCAGCCTGTGACAGTGCTCCACTACCCTCAAAGTAAAGAAGTTCCTCCTCTATGTTAAGATGGAACTTCCTATGTTTAAGTTTGTGCCCATTACCTCCTGTCCTATCAGTGGGCACCACTGAAAAAAGACTGTTCCCATCCCTCTGGCATCCTCCCTTTAAGTATTTGTAAGTATTCATAAGATCCCCTCTCTTTCCTGTAGACTAAAGAGACCCAAGTCCCTCAGCCTTTCAAATGAAATTGTGTCTCACTAACAGCATATGATACGAAATGTGCTACCCACTACCCAGGCAGAATGGTAACGGTGGCCAAGAATGGACTAGAGAGACTGTGAAGACAACAAAAAGCAGCAGTGAGAAAGTTATTTTTTGCCTAAGTAAACTGACTAAATATCATTGGAGGATGTGAAATAAAATCCCAATTTTCTTGCTGTTGGAGAAGTAGAGATTTCCATGAGAGATCATGTAATATTTGACATGGTACTGAACAGTTTATAGACTCCAGGATGCAAGTCTATGATTCTATGATAAGTGTGAATGAACCACATTATAATAATTATTTCAATGCTTTCACATTTTGCATTTTGGCAGCAGGGAAAAGACTAAAAAAGAAAAAAATAATTGTGCAATAGTGCTTAAAATTTTTAAAAATTAGAACTGAAATGAGGACTTTGGTAAGTTAGGCAGAAATGAAGACTCCAGACAATAGGGGAGGTGCTCGAAAAACCTTTCTTAAATTCAAATTATTTATTAAAGGCTCTTCACGAAATTAAGGTATTGTGGGATAAGAAGGAAGACCTAATGGCTTAAGAACTGGTTGAAAAGATCAGAAAAAATGCATGTACAAATCTGTGAGGTGCCACAAATTGAATATTGCATGCAGTTCTAATCTACCGTGATACAGGATATAGTGGGACTAAAAAAACACTCAGGAAAAGGCACCAGGGAAAATCCAAGGTAGATATTAATCTGTAGAAAGAGATCCTAAAAAATAAGGATTCTTGGCCATGAAATGTGCATATCCCAAGTGTTTTTTAAGTCTTCATCTCTGGAAAAAAGTGGATAGGGAATGAATAGTCACTTTTTCCTTATACTGTAGGAGGGAAGAGCTAACCAATGGTATTATTAAGCAGCATGTGTAACTCAAAAGTTTCTGAATAAATGACTGATAACTGGGAAAAGGGAAATAACGAATGATACTTCCCCCAAAGAAGGGGCCCCTTTCAGAGATGAGGTGTGAAAACAGATAAGTTTCTAGGCTGATCAGCTATGGATATACTGGTTCTACTTCTTTTCATCTTCCGTATGCCCTTACAGACCATATTTCCCCTGTCATTGGTTCTTGTTGAGACTTTACAAGTCTGCAGTGCCTAAATAGTTTATTAATAATTCTCTTGGTAATTTTATGATTGAACACTACTGTACCTACACGAGAGCAGAGTTGCACTTAAATGTACAGAATTAAAAAGAATTGTAAGCTGATTCTCTTTTGAATCTCCCTGGTGGATATTGTGACTTAATGTCAGAAAAATTTGGCATTATTTATGTCCCTTGAGTGACTATGTAAAAGACTGTGACAAAGTAATTTAATCTGGCTTAATTGAATATTAAACTTGTAAAATGTGTTCTTACCCACACTTTCTTTCTTTAAGGTTCCACCTTGGGAAACGTGAAAAGTTCGATCACTTGGTAGTTCTAATTTCTTAGTTTTCATGCAGATTTTTCAATGTTTTGGTTTTTTAAGTTTTCATCATCTTCAGACAGGAGAAAATTTTCTCGTATTAGCTGAAGGACAACTTAAATTTCAAAAAGTAATCTCTTTATAATGCTGTTGCTCCAAAAGGGTGATGTAGAATGTTTCTGTATTCAGATGGGAGAGTATATTGTACAGGCAAGAGGTGGGCTATTTTCCTGAGTTTAATTGCTTTGTGTACATTCAGTTCTGCTCCATACCACATTATAATATAACTCAAGCAGTTATCATACTTGAACAAGACCTTGCTGAGCATATTTCCAAATTAGAGTATCAGGTGGTAGTTCTGGTGTTGCAGGTGCATCAGTCTGAGGATGTAAGCAAAGTGAGTGGTGCCCCAGACTGCGACAGTAAAGCAAGGCGGGTTTTCTGGAATATACACCTATGTGCTGCAGCAGTAGTGTTTTTTGAAGTCATATCACCCTGTTCAAGTTGTGTACAGATGGAAGTTGATATCTTGGTAACATTGTGCCAGTCAGTGAGTTGGCAGAACAGAGCATCTTAATGACGTGTTTGTTTTATTAAGAACTAAATTAATCCTAAACTTCTGTGCTCTTAACTGGAGTCAGTGATTCTCAGGTTGGTGTTATCAGCTACTGTGGATCTGCAGCATCTTTCTTGTGGTCTTCAAAATTAAACTTTTGGAAAATGTGACAGTTGAAGCACTGACAGAGCAAACAACCAGGGACAAGATGCTTTCCAGTGAAAGGTTTCTTGATAAAATATGCCAAAAAGCTGAGCTTAAGTGTGCGTTGACCTTTAGTGTTAGCCTGATTTCACAAAAGTATTGGAAATGAAAAGCTACATAGGTTTTTCATGCTGCCTTCAAAATTGCAGGTTTTAACACAGCGGCCTTCTTTTGTGAGGAGATAATGGTCTTTGTTTTGATCATACCTGTACTGAAAAACATTTCTCATAGGTCAGAAACCTTTCAATAGACCTAGTATCTTCAGAGTATAATTCTTAGGAGAGATGCTTGAACGGCAATTGTATTAATTTTTCTTCCTGTTTAGGTACTTTGATGGAATTAGGTATCTCCCCCATTGTGACATCTGGTTTGATCATGCAGCTGCTAGCTGGGGCGAAAATCATTGAAGTTGGTGATACTCCAAAAGACAGAGCCTTGTTCAATGGAGCTCAGAAGTGTAAGCACTGTTCCAATTAAAATTAATGTGTATATTTTTATTCTTGGGGAAGCGGCCTGCCTAAGTTATACTAGATGTGAGATTTCTTTGGTAGGTGATTTCAGCAGATTTTTTTAAAGGATTTGCTTTCTCTCTTGTTTTAGTATTTGGGATGATTATTACCATTGGGCAAGCCATTGTGTACTGCTGAAATTGGTGCTGGAATTTGTCTTCTTATTATAATTCAGGTTTGTAATGAGCTATTTTGTGTGTAACTGAGACTGGTTAGGTACAGTATAGCTGGAAGGAAAAATCTTTCTACGTCTGGTTGCCTTTTATTTATTTCTTTTTAATGCTATAAAGCATCACCCTTTCTATCTGTCTGTCTATATATGAGAAATTCTAAATATTCCATAAAGGAGGAGAAAGCTGGGATAGTTAATATCAATAATGTTGCAGATAGGAGTGGCTGTTTATTTCAAAATACAGGAATTAGTAGGCTTTGAAAACAGTAGCTGCTGTTCAGTACCATGGAGGACTTCTCGCTAAAGGGCACAGATGCAGCTTTGAGACATTATCCTGTAGAGCAAAGCAGTTAAATGCACAAACTGAAACACTTTTTTTGAAAAAAGTGCTTACCCACTAATTTGTTTGCTAGCGCCAGTGTTGAAAAGTCACAGAGGTCATTGCCAGGTGAGATGCGCAGGTGTTTGTACGTGAGAGGACAAAAACACTGCATGAAACTTAATGATCACTCTCCACTGTGATGGAAATACTGAAGCAGGGAATTATTACATAATTCTTGACTTGATTTATTTTTGTTTCTGCTCGGTTTTGTTTCTTTTCCCACAGCTGTTTGTTGCTGGTTTGATTGTGTTGCTGTTAGATGAGTTGCTACAGAAAGGTTATGGCTTGGGGTCCGGTATTTCCCTGTTTATTGCTACCAATATCTGTGAAACCATTGTCTGGAAGGCTTTTAGTCCCACTACCATCAACACTGGCAGAGGTACGTGTGTGATTACAACTACTTATAACTTGTTTCAGTGAATGTATACTATACATAAATTATCAGATGTTTATTGGATGGCTATTAAAAAATGTTTCAATGTGTGATGATTAGCTTCTAAAGTCGGTTGTCTAACACAGGAGGTGAAAAGGTTGTCTGACTTACAAGACGATTAATAACCTACAAGTTTGCCTTTGCTGATTTGAATGGCAGTAGTTAAAATGAGACTTGAAGCCCCTTGATTTTTGAGTTTCCAAACTGAAATAGTCTTGTTTTAGCATAATTTAATCCCTAGAAATATAGAGAAAACAAGAAATTCTTTGTGTTCAAAGGAGTTGTTTATGCTCCACCTGTTGTTTGTGGCTATAGGATACTTTTATAGTTGGTGCCTCCAAATTACTTTAAGCTAGTTTGATTCTTCAGAGACTACCATCTCATCATTCCTCAGCCAGTCTTTGAGGTTTGGTTATCCTGAGACCCTAGAAATACCAAGTTAAGATACAACCTATTTGCATCAAGAAGTTAATGAGTTTAACACGCACATTTCAAATCCTGAGCCATGTTTTTAGTTTGCTTTCATTTTTACCTGATTTTTAGTAGTTCTGTCTATTGCATTTTATTACTGTTTTTTAAAGCTATTTTTAGAATAGAATAGTGTAAGCTATACTATATAGCTTAGTATAGAATAGTATAATCTAAAGGGTTATGAAGATGGTTGGGGGACTGGAGTTATCTCTCGTTTGAGGAAAGGCTGAGGGACCTGGGTCTTTTCAGCTTGGAGGAGAGAAGCCTGAGAGGGGATCTCATCAATGCTTATAAATATCTAAATGGCTGGTGTCAAGAGGATGGGGCCAGACTCTTCAGTGTTGCCCAGTGACAGGACAAGAGGTAATGGGCAGAAGCTGGAACACAGGAAATTCCATCTGAACATGAGCAACTTCTTTCCTTTGAGGGTGGAAGAGCACAGGCTGCCGAGAGAGGTGGTGGAGTCTCCGACTCTGGAGACATTCAAAACCCTCCTGGACGCCATCCTGTGCAACCTGTTGTAGATGACCCTGCTCTGGCGGGGGGGTTAGACGAGATGATCTCCAGAGATCCCTTCCAACCCTGACCATTCCGTGATTCTGTGATGTGTTTGACTTGGTTTTTTTTTAACCAGGAATAATGTTTTGGTTGATTATTCTACATTCTGTCAGCTAAACCCGAGTTCTGTATTGTGATGTATTTGTTGTAACAGGATTTATGTCCTATTGTATCTGATTTTTATATGTGTAATTTTAAACATTTCTGAAAGAAAGATACTGTCTTTTAAGATGTTTTTAATTTACAGTTTAACATTTCTTTTTTGCTTCATGCAGGAACAGAGTTTGAGGGTGCTGTGATTGCATTATTTCATCTTCTGGCTACACGAACCGACAAAGTCCGGGCTTTGCGGGAGGCTTTCTACCGACAGAATTTGCCCAATCTCATGAATCTGATTGCTACAGTATTTGTATTTGCTGTAGTCATATATTTTCAGGTAAAACAAGAAATTCCTCATAGCAGCTGTGCAACTGCGTAGGTAGAAGTGCATGGACTCTAGACATTGCAGTCACTGGGGAAAAATGAAAAAGTTAAACTAGAGTAACGGAAGGATCTGAGCTTTGAGTAAGGAACTCTTTTTGTGTCAATATTGTTACTTCAGTAACATACCTCTGTGACAGTACAGCTGTTAAATTTTGTGGCTACTCATACTCAGTGATGTAATCTCACATCCATTAAAGGCCGTATGCACTATGAGAGTATTTTTACTAAAAACAGATTCTGGGACTGCAGTGTTTGTGTCACACAAATAATACACCTGATATTCATAGTTGAGTTAAAATAATACCTTTGGGTAGAGCTAAAGAGCCTTGCTTCTTTGGGGTGTGCATGATACAGATTTGTTTTAGAAAACAGCATGACTTACTGGTTTTTACCCAATTTTCTTGAAATACTTAGCTAGTATTGCTTTTTAAATTTAACTGTTTACTAAAGTGGTGTCCTGGTTTGAGGTGGACACTTAAGGAGATTCATCATGTGATTTTTTTTTTTTTAATCTTTTTCGTGTGTGTGGCTAAAATGTGATTTTTTTTTTTTTTAATTATTATTACTTTTTTAAGCTGTTGAGTCAGAGTACTGGCTTTCAAGTCCATGTGGCTTTTCTTGGGTCTACTCAGATGGGAGCTTGCCCCAGAAGACAGAAGGCTGGGCTTACCACACAGAAGTTAAAAGGCATTAAAGGTTTTTATCAAACCCTGTTCTGGGAAGTGTATTTTAGAGGAATATAATGTAGCAGATGAGAGATAATGTTTATGTAAAAAGAATGTAATACAACCAAGCAGGAATACTTATAAATCCTTAAAATTTGCAGTCCAGACTGTAGCAGAAAGCCTTTGGGTTTTACTGTCTCAGACCTTGCACCCGTTGTTTATCCAGCAAAACCTCAGGAATAGCTTCCTGTCTTGGAAATAAACTCGATGCATTTGTGTTCTTTCCCGTAGGGATTTCGTGTTGATTTACCTATCAAGTCTGCACGCTACCGTGGACAGTACAGTAGCTATCCTATCAAGCTCTTTTATACCTCCAACATTCCCATCATTCTGCAGTCTGCCTTAGTGTCGAACCTCTATGTTATTTCCCAGATGTTGTCTGTTCGTTTTAGTGGCAACTTCTTGGTGAATTTATTAGGACAGTGGGCAGTAAGTATTTTACCTCTTTTTTAACTGCATAAAATTATTTGTTTATATTACTTCATTGTGAAATTTTGGTATTTAACCAGGAGAAAACTGGAATGATTACTTTTTAACATTTGTATGTAAGAGCTGTTTTAAACATTGAAGAGGAATTTCTCTATAAATACAGGACAGGAATGTGAGAGATCTGTGAGAAATAACTGATTGCCTTTTTCTTCCCCTCTCACAGGATGTCAGTGGTGGTGGCCCTGCTCGCTCTTATCCTGTTGGTGGCCTGTGCTACTACTTGTCCCCTCCGGAATCCATGGGTGCAATATTTGAGGATCCTGTCCATGTCATAGTTTATATAATATTTATGTTGGGATCCTGCGCGTTCTTCTCAAAGACTTGGATTGAGGTGTCTGGCTCATCAGCGAAAGATGTAGGTGTTCCAATAAACGTGCCTAAATATTTTCAAACACCGCTTCTAATTTAGAGCTGACTAGTTCCTCGCTGATCAGTTATTACTCTGACTAAATAGCAGGTGACTGTGAAACACCCCAGCGGTTTCATAAAATGTGTTTTTTGCAGGTTGCCAAGCAACTCAAAGAACAGCAAATGGTGATGAGAGGCCACCGGGATACTTCGATGGTTCACGAGCTTAACAGGTAAGGAAGGGCTGACTTCTAGTGGTGCTGCTGTCCCGGGTGGTGAGGAGTGCCGGGGAGGTGTCCAACTGAGCAGATATTCTCGGAAAAATCTGAGACCTGTTTCCTCTGCAAATGTCAAGATTCTTCCCATTCAGCTGTCGCCTTTCCTAGTCATGCAGAAGAAGTTTATAGCAGTAGGTAAGAGATTATCTGGTAGTGTCTGTTGTTTAAAGTGGCATAATGAGGGAATTTGGGATGAATCTTTTCCATGTTTGTAATAGGAAGATACCTTGATTTTTACAGGTGTTTAATTTACCGTTACTGAACTAAGATGACACTGCAAAAGCGGTATTTTATGCAGTATGCAAAGCCTGCAGATCTGTGTTGAAAGGTAGATTTATCCCTACATATTTAAGTCAAAGCAGTTATTCTTGGTCCTGTGGAGGTTAAATAGCACGCATATATATAGAACTGTTACAGTTTTAATTGAAAAGCTTTGCCAGTGCTCAGTTATTCACACTTCTCTCCTATCAGTGAATATTTATTTTAGTTTCTACTTTGTGCAAACGTGGAAGACAGTAAGAGCTAATGGCAGAGCTGCAATTGCAACACTAACTTTGTTGCCCCGTATTCTAGTTGGTTGTTTTAGTAGTAGGTGTATCGTTAGAATCCTTGGGTGAAAATTTATGATTATGAATACCTTTCTTTTTTTTCCGTTGGTACAGGTATATCCCGACAGCAGCTGCATTTGGTGGTTTGTGCATTGGTGCCCTTTCAGTATTGGCTGACTTTCTAGGAGCCATTGGGTCCGGCACTGGCATTCTGCTTGCGGTCACTATTATTTATCAGTATTTCGAAATATTTGTAAAAGAACAGGCTGAAGTTGGAGGAGTAGGTGCATTATTTTTCTAGATGTCCAAATATTTCATGTTCTATGTGAAAGGGAGAGTATTTTGACAACATGTGTCATTTAGTCCAATAATGCTATTTTCTTTTTACTTGTTCTCAAGTGCTACATGTCCCATTACTGTAATGGGCATTGAGCAATGCCTGTGCGCAGCATTAGTACCAGCTGCCTTAAGAATAAAGTTTACATTATCTTGTTTTAAGTATTATCTAGTGTTGCCTGTAATGCTGGAAACCAATTCATCTACCTTGCTGTTCAAACACTACAGTGAGATGGTAAAACGTATCAGTTTGATATCGGTAAACATTTTTGCACACAGTATTAAAATGTTAAATTTATTTCTTTGCCCTTAATAGGAAAAAAAAAAAAAAAGAATCTGAGTTCAGATTGCCACGTGCCAGTATTCTTGACAAAATTTATTTGTAGCCTGTATTTTACATTAATTTTTTTATACTTTTTTAACTTGCATTTCCCCATCATTGAACCCAGCACTCCTTATTCCTTTGCGGTGTCTCCACCCAGGCACCTTTCTCTTAGCTCTAAGGGTGGACAAGCAAATGTTTTACCGGAGACTGATACTCATCTCACCTGTGAACTGGTTCCGTGGTGGATTTGCTGCATTGAAGGCCCTGGGCCTCCTGTGGGACAGCCCGGTGGCTGCTGTCATGCTGGCAACTCAGCCCAGTAGTTTTGTTTAAACATGTACTTGTGAAAACTGTGCCACTGAAACTTCACGTCCACTTTGCTTTTGTGAGTCTGAAGAACAAGGCCTGGTTCCCAAAGCAGTGTTCATGGAAGGGAAAGCGGGGGAACGAGGAGTTCGTGCTGAAAATTTATTTATGTTGTCGCACTTTACAGCGGCAATGTAACAACTGTAAACGTTAGACAATAAACTTATTTAATTAAGCTCTCTCCTCTGTCTTATCTGTGCAAGATGTAATTCATATGCAGGTTTTGATCATTTCTAGCGTGCTTTGTTAGTGAGGTAGGTCTGGAAGGCTCCTTTCTTTATCCTTATCCTTTCTAGAATATAATTCTGATCAGTTTTTAGCAGGCTTAATTAAAGAACAAATCTCAAGATTCCTCCCCTTAAAATCATTGAGCTTTTCTGCTCAGCTGTAATCAATGTCTTTTTTCGTTTGGTTTCACATTTGATCTCTCTGTCCTCTCTCACACTTCACTTGAAAGTAACTTTGTCTTGTTGGTGAAGGTAAGAAAATCTTAAGCAAGTTTTCTGCTCAATTTCTAAGCTAGGTAAGTCTCCCTAATTATGCATGCTCAGCCAAATTTATTTCAAAGGCAAGACTTTGATATTGGTATTGCAACTCTTAGACCCTAACCTTTAAGCAGTGGTGGTTGTTTACTTTATTAGCAGCAGTTGACTGTGTGCAGATACACTGACTGTTTGTTTGGCAAGAGTTCCCCAGACGTGATTAGACCTGCTGCCCAGGTGTGTGGGTTTGTCCGATGGAGGGCTGCAAGGCTCTGCTGTCTCAGGGCATGCAGGTAAACTCATAGTTTAAACAGAATGCCCTGGCTGGGTCCTACACTGTTCTGGTGTGCACCAGTGGAGGTTATGTCATTAATGTTGTCATCGTTGTCAGAGTTATTACTTTCTTAGATCAAACAAACCAATTTTCTCTTTCCAGATAGTTTAGTTAGGTCTGGGGGAAGGAAGCAACACCTTCAGATCTAAATCATAAAAGGAAGCTCACAGAATCGCAGAGTGGTCAGGGTTAGAAGAGATCTCCGGTGATCATCTTGTCCAACCCCCCTGCCAGAGCAGGGTCACCTACAACAGGTTGCACAGGACGGCGTCCAGGTGGGTTTTGAATGTCTCCAGAGTGGGAGACTCCACAACCTCTCTGGGCAGCCTGTTCCAGTGCTCTGCCACCCTCAAAGTAAAGAAGTTCCTCCTCTATGTTAAGGTGGAACTTCCTATGCTCAAGTTGGTGCCCATTACTTCTTGTCCTATCATTGGGCACCACTGAAAACAGACTGTTCCCATCCCCCTGGCACCCTCCCTTTAAGTATTTATAAGCATTGATAAGATCCCCCCCCTCAGTCTTTTCTCTAGACTAAGACGACCCAGGTCCCTCAGCCTTTCCTCATAAGAAAGATGCTCCAGTCCCCTAATCATCTTTGTAGCCCTTTGCTGGACCCTCTCCAGCAGTTCCCTGTCCTTCTCAAACTGGGGAGCCCAGAACTGGACACAGTACTCCAGATG
>NW_009647856.1:6959112-6973921 GCF_000708025.1 Charadrius vociferus | reverse complement strand
CAGGGCACATTGCTGGCTCATGGTCATCCTGTTGTCCACCAGGACTCCCAGGTCCCTTTCCACAGAGCTGCTCTCCAGGAGGTCAGCCCCCAACCTGTACTGATGCATGGGGTTATTCCTCCCCAGATGCAGTACCCTACACTTGCCTTTGTTGAACTTCATAAGGTTTCTCTCTGCCCAACTCTCGAGCCTGTCCAGGTCACGCTGTATGGTGGTATGGCCTTCTGGTGTGTCAGCCACTCCTCCCAGTTTTGTGTCATCAGCAAACTTGCTGATGGTACACTATCCCTTCATCTAGGTCATTGATGAATATGTTGAATAAGACTGGACCCAGTACCGACCCCTGAGGAACACCACTAGTTACTGACCTCCAACTAGACTCTGCACCACTAACCGCAACCCTCTGAGCTTTATCTGTCAGCCACTGTTCAATCCACCCCACTGTCCATTCATCCAACCCACAGTTCCTAAGCTTACCTGTGAGGATATGATGGGAGACAGTGTCGAAAGCCTTGCTGAAGTCAAGGTAGACAACATCCACTGCCCTCCTCTCATCCACCCATCCAGTCACACCATCATAGAAGGCTATCAGATTGGTCAAGCATGATTTACCCTTGGTGAATCCATGCTGACTACTTCTGATAACCTTCTTTTCCTCCAGGTGCTTTGAGATGATGCCCAGAACGAGCTGCTCCATCATCTTTCCAGGCCTGTAGTTTCCTGGGTCACCCTTTTTGCCCTGTTTAAAGACTGGAGTGATGCTGGCTTTCCTCCAGTCCTCAGGCACCTCGCCTGTTCTCCAGGACCTCTCAAAGATGATGGAGAGTGGCCCAGCAATGACTTCCGTCGGCTCCCTCAGCACTCAAGGGTGCATCCCATCAGGCCCCATGGACTTGTGAACATCCAGTTTACTTAATCAATCTCTAACTTGATCCTCTTCAACCAGGGGAAAGTCTTCCTCCCTCCAGACTCCAGCTCCTGACACTGCAGTTTCAAACCCCGCACCCCGGGCATGCACACTGTCCCTCTGCGGCTCCTGCTGCACAAAATTACCTACAGTTGTTGAACTGCTGCTGCTTGAGGACAAGAGAGACGCGCGCTCTCCCTGCCGGCCTCCTCGGCTTGAGCAGGCGGTGTTACAACACCCACTACAGTTACTGAAGCATCTTCCGTACACTGAAACGTAAGCGTGATGACGAATACTGTGAGAAATGAGCCGTGCTGAAAATTAAGCAGCATTTTTATTATGATTATACTGTCAAGGCTGATAGACGGAGCAGTTAGAAGAAATGCTTTTTGTCAGTTACATAATTCCAGATAAAAATATCAGAATCATTCCTACAAATGCTTTTTTTTTTTTGGCTCTACAAGTAAAGCTAAGGACCTTTGTTACAAGAAGAGTTATACTTCTAAGCCATCTGAATCGGGCAGTTCTCAACTAAATTTTTAGAACTTCATAAAAGGAACTTGGAGCGGTTTTTCTGCTGCACGCTTCAGGGCCAATGCATAAGTATAAACCCTGGCATCCACTGCAATATGTTCTTCTGCTATGAGTTCTGAAAATAAAAAGAAAATAATTATGAGATGCTGTTAAAACTTCTTCTCTACAGAAATTTAAGTCCTTTACTAAAACAAAGACATATAGCATTCCAGATGAATTCTTAATGCTTACACCTAATGCTATCACTAACTCCGTTACCTGGCCACGTCTCTCATAGCTTTTTGTTGAAAATACAGTATTCTGGGAAGAGAAATGTCACAAGGAGCTACGAGAAGAGAAGCTAAGGCTTTCCTGAAGCTCACACTAGGGCATTTAATGTGTCAGAAAGCGCTTACCGTCAATTCTTTGCAGCAGGTCATTCTTTGGAAGTGAAATAACTTCCACGAATTCTAGGAGAGAAGGAAAAAATTTTATGCAGCTTTAAATTAGTGAACAGTAGAGGGAGTCTACCTCAGCATCCTCCTTACAGTTTAGAAGGGAAAACAGACTGGCTTAACGCTCATCACCATCCAAAAGCTGTAAGCCTTCCTATATGGCAAAGAGACTGATTAAACAGGGGAAGGCAGTGACTGAGGTCATTAAAAAACAGGTTTGGTAGAAAGAAATGGGGAAGGAGCTGGGAAAAACAGCGTAGCTGACAGCTATGGAGGATAAGAACCCTTCTGAAGGGAGAAAATCCTTCCGAGAATGGAAAATACACTGCTGAAGGGGACTTCCGTTTGGCTTATATTGGTACAGTAAGAGATTGTAGATGCATTTGAAGACCAAAAGAGCACAAAGACAAAGGGTTTGTTCTGGATGAATTGGTGCTGGCTTATACCTCCCCTGTCTATCTGAATCTGTTGTCTTTGGGGCTTGATTGACAGCTGTTGTGGAGCGGTAATTTGTATTTCCCGAGATACTGGTGATGTAGGTGCAAAACTTGAAGATAATTGAGGCGATAATGCCCCCCAGGAATTTTCATGTCTAAGCTAAAGCCAATCTCATGCATTAGGGTCAGGAGATTAACCAAGCCCAAATGAAAAACAGTTTTAACTGACATTTTCTGAGTAAAACTTGCCATGTGAAGATCACACTTGACCTTACTGTCACTGTGAACACAGCTACGTAACATACCTCCATCATCTGCAAGTTAAAAAGAAAAAAAAGTAGTAAGTTAAGGATTTTGAAATACACTACAGTTTACAACTAAAAAGCATTTCAATAGCTGACTGATTGTGACTGACACTAATTACTTCCAGGGCCAAGCCACAACTAAGAGGAATATCTAGGTTCCCAAGTGCTCATGGCCCTCACTGAAGTTTGGCACCTAAATGTCTCATTCTGGATGTGCCAACACCTGACACGTGACATCCAGGCCTCCCCAGTGAATACAGCAGAGAAACATGGCTCTGCTTATTTAGACTGCAGGATATGATTTGAAGGACATACAGCATCTAAATCAACTGGGACAGAAGAGATGCAGTGGTAGGGATAGTTCTTTTAAACACATTCTGTTGTTATCTTCTTGGAATTTTTAAATAAATGGTACAAAACTCACCAAGTTTTTGCTTAGGTCTTGTATTCTCAGCATCATCTCCATTAATGGTGACACTCACAATGTGTGTCGTGCTGTTTGACAAACCTGGATCCAAGCAGAGAGCTGCCAACAAGCACACCAAGAGGTTTATTTTTCAAAAGCAGAAGTCAGGGACTTTGATATTTTAATAAAAGCTTTCACAGAAATATATCTGATACAACAGGAGACCATATATTTGGCCTATGTTCGTGCTGGAAGAGTTGTGAAAAGTTTGTTTTCACAAGTTTTTAAAAGTAATGTTTCTGTAACTCTCAGCTGTTTTACAGATTCCTTTTAAGACTTGTTTTCAGCACCTAGGTTTATTTACCATTCCATAGACTGAAGATTAAACTGTAAGCTAAAAACCCCTTATAGCCTTCCTCAGCCCAGTCAAGTCTAATTTTGCCATCACCTGTCTCCATTTCTGTCAGTCCCCAGCATGCAGTTGTACCCAAGAGCCAAGTCTTGACTCTAATATTAGACATTTACTTGAGATCATATGTAAGTTGCCTTTCTGCCTTTCTGCCTACCTTCTCAAGTTTTATTTATGATCTTCCTTTTGCCTCCATTTTGTTTTACATAGGAAGCATTGGACTGGCAACATTCACGTTCCAAAGGATCTCTGGATTTACTCCAATTATTCTCTTTCCAGTTGGAGAACCTGAGTACTGTCACCTCCCCACAGCTGACATGAGGGTGACTGCATCATGCAGCTATTTTTTCTCCCTAAGTTCATGGATGTTGTTCACGTTAAGTCCAGCAATTTAGACCTTTATACTAAAATGCCAAATCACAGCTTGAATAATTCGCTTTTGTGCAAAGGATCTTAATAGCAAAGTTTTCCCCTACAGACATCAAACTGTTGCTTTGGCGCTATATGTTTAACAGGAGTTCAGCAACTGACTCAGAAAGGACCGAAGTCTCATTGGTAGAGCCATGGGATACGACTCTCTGCTGATCTGTGTAGACTTTTCTGCATCAATTTTTCCTTTAGTTTAGAGCATTTTAGACTTTTAGAGTCAAAGACAGAATTAGCTTTTGAAAAATGAAAAAAAAGCAAAGACCTGGAGTACATTCAACGACCTCCCCCTTGTACCCAGTTTCTTCTTCCAACTCTCGCAATGCAGCGCTTTCTGCAGTCTCATTTTCCTCAATGAGGCCTACAAGATAAATATTACACAAGAACAATGTAAAAGTTAGCATTTACCCCCAATATCCATCCTGAGACCTAATCCAGCTTTACAGAGGGATAAACTGAGGCATTCAGAAGGATGCCAGTTGCAGGATTCATCACGCTGCTGCCCATGTCTTCAACTGATTATCTACAGAAGCATGCTACCTTCCCAGGGAATGACATGAACGTTCTCATGAAGCCAAATGCTTCGGCTCTTACAGAAAGGAGCAGTGGAGGGAAACACAGTATTCTAATAGCAGGCTACTGTGCAAAATGTCTTCAATCTGCTGAAGGAACTATGTTTATTTTGTATTCTTCATTATCAAATACTCCTATTTTTAAATAGCAGACTGAGCTACAGAGCTCACCATGATTTTCTGGTTAGAGCTACTTCATTAAGGTCGACACTTTGAGCACATCTAAACACAATTAACTGTCAGATTCATGTGACTAACCTTAATGTTTCAGTCACTTACCTGCAGGAAATTCCAAGCAATAGCCGTTAATTGGGGGCCTGAACTGTTTCACCAGGACAATGCAGTCGTAGTGGAGAGTTCTCTGTAGTACCGCTATCACTGCCACACCTACAAATAGAGAGTGAACACATAAGTACATAGAAATTGAGAATAGCAGAAAGTGAGTATTTAGTGCTAGATCTAGAAAGGAAGCCAAGCGCCGTTACTCTGAGCATTAAACATTTAGATGCCTGCTCTGGAATCCTGAATGATGAATTTAAGCTCTTTATATCATGGGTGGTGAGAGATAAAAGCCCAAAATGGGGTCTTCAAAGTACCTCAGCAAGTGAGAGGCACATGTACCAAGAGAGATTGATTCTCAGCCCACCAATATGTAAGGAAGGGCTCTCTTGCCTGCACAGACTGTTTGAAGCCACTGTATCGAAGCCCCTCCTACACTCCTTTCATGGCTAAACCATGTCTTTTTTGCGCAGAGAACTGTATCCCTAGCCTGTAACAGCAGACCCAATTCACCAGTCTGTGAGCTACTCACTGTCAGGGCACCCATCGTGTCTTTGAAATTGCTCCATTGCTCTAAAGTGAATACAATGATCCTGGGAGAACACTCCTACTGGGGAGGTTCTGTTTCTTCAGCACTGAAGTCAGCATTTCATTAGCACACACTTGCTCAGGGGTATAGCAAGCGCTGCTGAGCTGTTTGTTCTGCATCCACATTCATTCAGAAATAGAGCGGCTCTAACTCTGCACTGTGAGTTTATCAGAAGAACTTTCACAGGAAAAAATGAAAACAAAAAAGTGACCAATGTCTTACCATCAGCTGAAATGCCCTTTTTGTTGCCAGTACGCTTTACAGTTTCCCAAGTTCTGTTTAATACAGAGAAAAGAACAAATGAATACAGTAAAAGGTACAATAGCAATTTAATTTGTAAGTCTTCTACCCTTGCTACTGTAATCTAAAAGGAAAATACACCAACATACAGGGAGGCCTCATAAGAAAGCAGCTGGCCTTAGGCAAGCCCTGTCATGTACTGGCACTACAAAATATCTGTAGTATCATTTTGTTTTGCCTACTTAAAGGGAGAGAGAAAGACATAAATGATGGTTACAGAACAGGCAAGTCTTATAAAAGTGATTCTGGAAAAGTACAAAACAAAGCAATTTATATATTAAACATGTCAGATTTTGAAAGACAGTTTCGTAACAAGACTGAATGTGTTCTATCTTTTATCTTGCTTTTGCGTAAGGTTTATAGTGTCATTGTGAACTAAGAGTTACTTGAGCACATGAGAAGCACAAAGGCAAGGAAGACCAAAGCTTGTCTCTCAAAATAAGCAATGGGATGACTAAAAAACCAAAAATCCATCAGCAATAAAAATCCTTTCACAAAAGCTCCAATCTTTGTTTTCTCTAGTGCCTCCCAGTTCATCAGCAAAGTATCCTTTTAAAAAATAGCAAACAGTACAGAATCTAATAGAGTAAGGGGAGGGAGGTAAAGCCGTGGTGTTACATCTAGACAAATACAGCACCACTAAAGCACAGAAAAGAATCAGACAGGCGTGATAATATAGAAGAGGACAGTAACTTGTCAATAGTATGCAAGATCCAGCACCATCTTTTTTTAGCAGGAAAAAGAAGCACTTAATGAAGAACCAGAAAAGCCATGGGACGGACTCTCTGATCATCACAGTCTATTTGCACAGCTAGAACTCGGTTCTGCACAGCGTCTTTACAAGGAACAGAAAATGCAAAGTAAACCAGGGTCCAATCTGCCCAAAAGGCCTTAGGAGCCAAATTTGATCCCACATGCTAGCACATCTGCTAGAGTAAGAGTTGGGTTTTTTTTTTTTTCCTCTGAACAGTATAACTATAAAGGAATTGCACATAGAATAGATCTCATCTGGTGTTGAGCAATAGGTTTGTAATGCTCATATTCTCTAGCCTGGGGCTAGGCCGTACAATTGGGAGCATTACAGGAGTCTGAAATGCCAGAGAGGCAATTACCTGGTTTTACCAAAGGGATCAGTGTAAGTTGTTTCTTCAAGCTTCAACCATTTTCTTTCTACAATTACCTAAAATAAAGAATTCTTTGTTAAATACATCGTATTTGGGATTGATCGTAAGATCAATCCCAAAGATATTTGGGGGCTAAGGGGAAAAACAACACAACTATTTTTGTATTCTTTTGAAGACAAAATCTCAGCATCAGAATACATGCAGGAACATGCAACAACATTCCTGTAGCTAATATGGAAAAAAAAAAACCCCAACATTTACCCCAAGTTATTGAATAAGAATAGAAAATAAGTCCAGTAATTTTTCTTAACTTGACTTTTATAACCAAGTATTAATTAATTCAGGGGGATTTTGTGTACTGGAAAGTCCTCATCTTTTTAGAAGGATTTTGCAAAGGTCACATTTCAGCTGAGAAAGAAAAAAGGGTAACTGGTCTGCACAGACTTTAGCTACGCTGGTAATCATAAGTGCCCACTTATCAGAGAGCATGGCCTAACAGCTAAGCATGCAAGACTGAAAACCAAACTATTTTGAAACTTTTCTTGCCGTGATCTCACCGTAGCCTTGTGTAACCGCTGTTTTCTGTAACTGCGAGCAGTGATACATACCTGCCCTTTTAAGATTTCCAAGAGCTGCTGATTGAATGCTTGGCACTAACATTATTACAAAATGTCTTTCCTGAGCTAAATGAGTTTATTTGCCCTGTGATGTTTCCTCATCTTTTATGTAACTCCTTTAAAAAGGAAAAATCCCTAGGTATTAGTCCAGCAGTTTACTTCTTTTAATGCAACTTGTATTTTAAGCTTTGCTAAAGGTATAGGCAGCCAAGAAGCTTGTCTCCAAAATTTTTTATCAAGTTGGCCATAGGTCTGACCACAGTAATCAGAAGTAATCAGTACGATGAACAAATTACTTCCTATTGTCTAATGAGACGCGCTGCTGACAGCAACAGAGCAAGCATAAGGAAGGGGAAAAGACAATCTGTGAAAAAACCCACAACATTAAATTGTAGCAAAGGATGAAGTCCCAGAGGCATTTCATGTGGTTGGCACACTATAATCCTCCAGTGCAGGAAAATGAGCAAATAGGGCCTGTGTGGCCACGTAGATGAAAACTGAAAATAAAAGTGAGAGATTCACCAACTAGAAAAAGAATACAGAGAAATGAAATGCAGTATATGATGCAGCTATAACTAGAGTACAGAAGCACAGTACGCATCAGCTGGAGGCAGAAAGCAAATCAGAAGTGATTCAGATGTCCAGTAAATTATAACTGAGCTAGATGAATTCACATAATTCTTAAAATGTGTTCTTCAGAACAATTATTTTGATAGGCAACTGAAATAACAATAGCACTCCTACGGTTGTAAACACAGCTACACCTATTTCACATGTAAGAGTTTTGGCATTTATTTTGGAAATTATAAAATTTCCACGTAACAGGAATTGGAAAGGAGAGTTATATGTTCTCAAAAGGGCTTTCTTCTGTTTTTGTGACCACAAAGCCATTAAAGAGAAGCAGGAAAGGAGAAGATGAAGTACATTATGATCATTACAGGTACAAGAAGTAATTCCATTTGGAAGCATTCAGGTGCTATTTAAATAGCTTTGCATTCACTCCTACATCACTGCAGAACTACAGTACAGGAAGATCCAAAAAAGAAATAGATGAAAATCATGTTTCATTGGTTGTCCAAGGAGAGGAATAAATATACTTCAGTTAAGTAAACACAGCCAAATGTTTTGTGTTAATGAATTTTTTTAAACATTGCAGAGAACACAAAGGACTAGATTATTGATCGTGGTCCATACTGCTGCAGCATTCATCAGAACCGGCACATCATTACCCCTGTCACCAAGTTACCATTTGCTAAGCAGAAAGGGGAACATGGCTGAAATCCAAACACCACTGTCCCCAGAAATCTTAGAGGAAAAAGAAATCCCTAGTCTGTAAGAAATTGGACCTATCCAAGCTCCAAAAAGACAAAAGAAAAAAAAAAAGAAGAAAAACATAGGTTTTATGTGTGCAAAACAAACAACATCAAAGTGTCCTGTTTTTAGTCAGATATTCTTAAGTACAGCTTTTGGCCTCTACTGTCATAAAGCAATAATTAAAAACTACAGGACATGTAGCATAAATATTTACAATGGAAGTGTTCCACAATCCTCCAAAGTTAGGTGAAATCCTTGCTGCTAACAGCCTGCAGGGTGAGAAAACTGAAAGTTGCCAGGTTTCCCTAGAAGAAAAAGAGAATTTTGTCACCTGCCTCACCGGATGCACAATTAAATCCTGTGGAAGCTTTCCCAGAAGCATAACTTCTGCTTTGCTAAATCCCCTATTTAGGGCCTAAGGATGCTCTGCAGGATGTGTTGCATTTACCATACTCAGTTTTGGAATAATTTATTTTTTATTCCTTTATCTATTACTTTGATGGGCAAATAATACCTGCTTTTGCTTACAACAGCCTGACTGTGGGTTCCCAGAAACAGGAAGAAGGAAGTAAGATCAGCTGCTATTTACATGAAAGAAGATATTCCAACATCAGACCACGTAATTACTGAAGAGTTACAGAACCACTTGCAATATAATGCCCACTGGCAGAGGCACAGTAAATACTCTGCTGTATTAATCCCACAAAATGACTGAAAAAACGAAATATGTAAGATCTAATTACAAATTTCCAATGACACCAATTGACACTCTTGTGTCAATATTCCAAAGAGAACCAAAAGGCAGTATCGGGGGGGGATAAAATGAAAATGTTACCTGAAAAAACACAGGTTTTAATAGAAAACCCCAAAAGCTTACAAAAAATGAAACCCTTTATGCTTAAGAAATATTCATATTAAAAAAACACCCAAAGGGAAAAGCCATAAATATAGCCCAAAGTGAGTCTCTTCTTTCCTGAAAAAGTTTTCCACCTTGAAACCTAAAGAAATTACAAGACTGTGTTCATTCCAAGGAAGGCATGCTGGATAAAAGAAACTACATTTGTGTTATAACAACAGCACGATGCTGTTGCCAAACCTACCTTTAATACCAAAGATTAACTTTTAAGAATTCACTTAAAAGAGAACAGAAACAAATATAGGCAGTTTAAATTAGGGTGCAAGCGCTCCTAATAAGCACCCAGAAGTACCTCCAAATTCCTTCCTCAGGACCTGGTATTTTCTGATTCTATGAGAATGCAAGCACAATATTTTTGAAAAAAATCTTACTACTTACTTACTAATGTCTTTAGAATGCAATTATCTAAATTCAAACCCTTTCAGAAAGCATCAAAGAAGGTACAATCCTAAATGTTGAGGCAACCCTTAGTAGTTCATCCTAAAGGAATGGAATCGAGGCTGAGTTTCACCATCCACTCATTTCCATAGTCTCTCAGAGGTATCAGCAACATTGAAAACACCCTTAACAGACAATACAAAAAAAAGCTACAAAATCCTAAAAAAAGAAGCTTAAAATAATGCAACAGTACAGATTTCTCTCTCTTCATTGATAATTTGTATGATTATTTCAACAAAGAGAAATGCCACCTTTTTTAAACTCTCTGACCATCAGAAAGAAGTGTTTTGTCTACTGAATAGATTTTACAAACATACAGCATCTATAGCAACCCTTACTCTGCACTCACAAACATTCTGATCACTCTCAAACAATTGTTATTTAACAACAAAACATGTGTCGAAACCAAGCATGCTATACCTCTTCTTTAAGGACGAATTGTCTAGCAGTTTTGGGAACTTCTGTGGATGTCTCAGCTGCCATTTTCAGGAATGTTAGGCTTTTCCCCTCCTGTGCAAAGTCCAGATTACTATGAAACAAAGTCAATATTTGCTTTCAGAGTAAAGTTAAAAGGTTCATTTCTGCATTCTAAATTAACAAATAAAACTTGCTGGAGAAAGTTAGGGACACGTGATGGCAAATGCAATTCACGTTTTCAGCTCCACCTGATGGATTCAGAGTCAAATAATTCAAAGGAGAAGCGGAAGTTTGGGTCAAATCCCTGACCTACATAGTTGCAATAGTCCTATCAGCTGCCGAGTAGCTATGCTGGCTGAAGACACCCTCCTAAACTATTCAAAGGTCAGACACATGCAGAGACAAAAGTGATCCATTTTAGACAAATTGTTTCATTCTGATCTGGATGAAGTGCTCTGTCAACACAGCATTACCACAACATGACTATGCACTCCCCTGTGAAAGCAGAAAAAAAATATCTTATACCAAGAGGACTGCAGGAGTAAAAACTGTCTGCTATTGAGAAAGAATCAGAACTAGAACCTACTGACACCTTACACACATCAGAAACAAACACGTAAATGACTCAATCCTTCCCCAAAAAAACAAGGTCAAAAAGTCACCCATGTGTTGCAAGTCTAGGTGGCACGTGGAGTTAGTGTGACCAAAGCGTGTCAGCCTCTCTTACTGGGAATGATGTGGATAACGCCATGCAAAAGGCAGTTGAATATGTGCCCAAAGCCCCACTCTACACCTGCAGCTCAATGCCTCAGCCCACATCCTCACGCTCCCTAGGAAGAGAAGATTGTTCTCTCAAACCATTTCTAGCTGAAAGGCACACCAGGCAGCAGGAAATTATGATGTGTTCAGAGGTTCACCATTAGTTCCCTGTCTCACTGTGGAGCTACGGGGCACTTTCAGCACAGAAACCCTTATTCCAAGGAAGCTCAACTCTGATATTAAGTTGTAATACTGAAGTCCCAAAAATCAGCATGATCATAAGCAAAAGGACAGTACAAAGAAGCAAACCAGTTTAAACACCATGAGAGATGAGGTAATCTTAAACATCTCAATCACTCTTAGTGTTGATGGTCATAAACTTTTTGTAAAGTCAACAGGAATCTTTCTGTTGACTTAAAATAGGGTTTAGTAAGGCTCTGTGAGATCTCTAGCAATGAACAGTACCAGAAGTGAGTGACCACCTTCTCTGTCATACCCAGTTTTAGCACTTTCATCTTTATGCTTTTATAGAATCATAGAATTTTCTAGGTTGGAAGGACCTTTAAGATCATCTAGTCCAACCATCAACCTAACACTGCCAACACCACCACTAAACCGTGTCTCTAAGCACCACATCTACCTGTCTTTTAAATACCTCCAGGGATGGTGAATCCACCACTTCCCTGGGCAGCCTGTTCCAATGCTCGACAACCCTTTCTACTGCACATTTGTGAAACACTTAAGAGCATGCAGAAACATCAGCTCCCTTACACATAAGTTTTGCATTTAATTGCACAAAGTAGTTAGGAGAAATAGGTAGTACAAAATATTTCTGGTTATCAGCAGGATTAAAACTAACATATATAAAACTGTTTCCTCCAAGTGTACACAGGGCAGGTTCTTTCTTAAGACAATCTTGTTGGATGAAATAGGTCATAGTGGTCAATCATTCAAATTGTCTTTATGTAACATAAATCCTAAAAAGGAACCCTGATTTATTAAATCCCATTCCGTTCTTTCGAAAATCTTAGAGGTTTACTATCTACCTTATTACCACTTGATGAAAAACTGTTCTAGAACTTCACTTGCTTATCTTCCAATTTCTATCCCAGATTAGTTCAGTTAGCTGTTTACCATTTGTTCTTGAGCCAGAAATGTCTCAAACTCTCTTCACTTAGAATTGAAGAGCTGTACCTGGACAACAGCCGTGGTATCTTGCTGTGGCTCTAAGATACAAGATCAGGATTTCCACCAAACTTAGGCAAAAGAAGCACAGCCCAGCATAGCAATTCCAAGAGGTTCCTCATCATCCAGAGGAAACAGTCAAAGGAGGCTCTGTGTGACACCCAAACTAACCAGCTTTAAAAATATAAAAACCTCACATACCTAGCTACAACAAATCCACCTATGTTTGGAAAGAATTATAGTATTTTTGATTCACAATATAAACATATCAAGAGAGCAGACAGCGAACCGTATCCTTGTTAAACCATCCCCTCACAGGCAGTCCTGTTCCATTGATCATACTTATCCAAAATAAGCTTGCAAGTGTCAGCGTATCTTTCTCAAACGTGTATTACCCCAATTGTATCCTAAATCCCACAAGCAGCTATAGTAACAGCTTCTACAACAGTATTAATATTTACCTATATCAGTTACAAATACACACTAGAACCTCATCTCCTGGTAGAAGCTCTTTTCAACACAGCTTGCTCTCTTCTGCAGCAGAGAGATTCAAGGGTGGCTTGCAACTTAACAAAAATTATACAGCTTCAGTGGTTAGAATTATCAATAAAATCTAAAATAGGTGAAAAGGGGAGAGAGGAAGACTCATCCATCTCAACTTCTGTAGTTTTCATCTTCTCCACAAGTGGGTGCAATAACTCTATGTATGAGTTCCATTTTTAAAAGTTCCACCAAAAAAGTAACTTTTTCCAAATTCCGTTGACTGTATAGAAGTGAGAATTTCTGCTGTTAGAAAGCTGAAGTACCACTTGGTTAAATGAAGGCTGCAATTCTGGTATCTCACATTAGTCATACTGTCAAGGGTAGCAACACTTTTTGTTCATAAACAAAATTAGCTGCAACTGAAAATTAAACTTAACACTACAATGTTAGGTTTCTGAAGCCCCGTGTTAGGTTTCAGAATAAATCTTGTCTCGCAGCCCTCAGACAGGAAGGTTCTTCCATCTCATAAAATTACCACTGCATCATTTGAGTGAAAAACGCAACACAGCTCACGCAGCAGCCTAGGAACCTGACTACTTGATTTATGATTATATCAACTCTATGAATATAAAGTTTTGCTAGTTATCAGTGCAATCTTAAGAATATGTCAAAGCGTCCACATTTATCACCCTTCTTAGCATGAATCAACAGCACTTGAACTATAAATTATGGGAAAAAAAAAAAGTTTGGCCCACTTCTACCTTCTCCAGTGATTTTTGTGGCTAGTATCACAGACTATTGCTGGCAAATCATGCTATTTGTTCCATTTATTTCATGTGGGAGGTCACACTCAGACCTGAAAAAGGCATACCATTTATAAAAGGTATAACTTTATTTCCATTGCTTATTCCTTTATTGAGGGGCTTCCTTTCAAAGCAACATCCAACCATTCTACAGGTTCCAAATTACCCTTCCCAGGAGCTAAAATCTTAAGCCAACTGAGGCCCACAAATCAGCTTAGAGCACAGCCAAGCTACCGGGGCTTTACATTAACCTATCCAAGTCACGATAGAGATTAGCCTTTCTAAATCACTTCTCAAAAGGTATTCTCTGATCCAAACTACACATCCCAGCTGACAGCAACCAGATTTAATGGAAGCCCAGCAATGGTGTCCTAAGGCAAGCTCAAGATAAAACAAAATACTGTGTTTCTTATAAAGAAGGGGACACTGGAAATGTGTTATGCATGATTGCACCAACAGAATGCTGAGATAGGTGTCATGAAGAAAAACAGCACTAAAAGCTTCTAAGTCACTTTAAACTTGTTACCATCAGTCAGCGCACTTGCATTTCAGCAATATGATTCGAGCAACAAAATCAATTCATTAGCAGAAGTTGATAGGAGGAAGAGGTAAAAAAACAGCGGGGAAAACATGTCATTCTTATCACAGTATTTAGCAGTGCAGATGACCCGGTCAGCATCAAATAAAATACGGAAAAATAACTGGTTCACGTCCTGCAGAACAGACAACAACAACAAAGACTATCCTGCATAAGCAGAAGAGGGTTTTCAGCATCTCCGTGTCGATACCAACCCTACGGACAACTGATGTGTGAGGGGGCCCGGTGGGACAGCCGCTGAGGGCAGACGGGGAAGCACCTGAGGAAAGCACCGGACGAACACGACTTGGCCCTCCACGCAGGCGACACACAGCCACAGAGACGACGGCAGGGCTTAAAAAAAACAGGTTATTCAGCAATTACTTAACTCCTCCGCCCAAACAAAATGAATTGCAGCCCTACTTGAGGAGAGAGGGGAAGCTCTGTGGCCACAGAGCTCCGCTACAACGCTGATGAAACCCCACACAAGCACATGCAAAGCAAGAAAAGCGAAGCTTCGCTAGGCGGGAAAAACACCGGCAGCTTTCCCCGAGGACACCCGTGGTCTCAAGGAAACC
>NW_009647856.1:6884544-6958238 GCF_000708025.1 Charadrius vociferus | reverse complement strand
GGGGGGGGCGACGACTGTGTGTGTGTGACGGTGTGGGGCTGGGCTAGAAATAGGCTTGTGTTGGGGGAGATATGGGGAATCTGTGTGAGACAGGGCTGGGATGGAGGTGGGGAAGGCCTGATTAACCTGGAGCTCTAGGAGGTGGGGTCTCGTCCCTGTGCCCTGAGGGGGTGTTTTGGGCAGCCCTGGGGCTAGGCCGGGCACCCCTCTTCTCCTGGTGGGACTCTGCACGGAGCACCAGCTCACAGCCACATCACTGATGGTCCCACTTGGCTGCTCAAAGAAACTGAGGCTGAACGCACCCAAACCAAGTGACTGACTTCGTGTTTCTGTGTGTTTCTGGAAACTGTAGCAATTTCTGCAGTTTCTAAGGTGCTGCTGCAGGTCACGAGATAGTTATGAGAACTACCGGTAACTCAGGAAAGTCAAGCTGAAGATAGTTGCTCTGTTGGATCAAAAAGCACTGACATCAGGCTTTTAGTAATCAAAGCATTTAATCTTTTATGTTTGTTAGTACTATTTAGCGCATACATATTTTTGGTAAGTTTAGTGATAGTGCTGCATTTTTGGAACATTTGGGTGGTGTAAGCATATTTTGGTTTGTATGTCAGAAGGGAAGCCTTTGGTTCAAGCAACATCTTGTGTCCTTCTTGCTGGCCACACATACTCTTTCTTTGAATTTCTTAGAGCTTTGAAGGAGTGGGGCCTTTTTGTGCATTTCATCTAAAATTTTTGCCTCTTTCTCCTTTACTTGCCTGGAGGAAAAGTGAACATTGCTTTTTGGGAAGAGGTGAGAGGGGAGAAAGAGAAACTTTTTTTTCATAGTATTAGAGAATAAAACGTACTGTTACTGAAATGTGTTCTATTAAAAAAAAAACCTGACTTACTGTTATTTAACTCTTGTTATTATTTTAAGAAGTAATACTAGTAATAAATTTATTAAAGACATTCTATGTTTCTTCCAGTGTTATACTTCCCCTACCAGAGAATGTGAAAGAATATTTGCTGGATGATGGAACACTTGTGGTTTCTGGAAGGTAAAGAGTGTTTTTTAGCTACAAGTGAATGTGATCTTCTAGTCGAGGCCAAGATTGCTTTTAATCTTCAGTGAACTGATATCTGACCCCTAGATTTCAAAAACTGGATTGATAATTTAATCCATGTGGAAGTGCATTAAGGGGCTGCAGACACTTTGCTTGTTGAAGAGTTTACTTTTGGCAGGGACGCACATTTGAATTTACCGTGTTTGCGACACTGAATTGCTGTAAGTAAGTCTTCAAGAGCTTGGTCTTCTCCTTTACGATCTTCGCACTTAGTTATGTTGGCTAAAGACCTTCAAAGGTCACCTAAAATTTCAAGGAAATATTTGCAGTCAAGTGCTTTCTCGCAGATATGTTAGTGTTTGCAACAGCAGATCTCGCTGTGGAGAAAAAGGAAGTTTTCAGGAAGAATCACAGAATCATTTAGGTTGGAAAAGACCTTGAAGATCATCAAGCTCATCCGTAAACCTAACACTGCCAAGTCCACCACTGAACCGGGTCCTTAGGCGCCACACCTACATGTCTTTTTGAAGACCCCCAGGGCCTTTTTTCACTGGATACTTTTCCAGCCACTCTTCCCCAAGCCTGTAGCGCTGCGTGGGGTTGTTGAGCCCCACTAAGAAGCTAATGACTATGTATCCACTTTCTATAGGATATTCTTTTCTGTGTGTGGACATTTTCTTTTCAGAACTAGAGATTCACAGGTCAACATCTGACACTCAAATTTTATAAATTCTTACTTGGAAAAGGAGTATGGAGGCACAGCATAATTTAAATTGAACTTGTTTAAAAAAAAGTTTGTTTCATTTGGGCTTCTGTCAGAGTACAGTAAAGTTGGAAAAGAATGATTAATAGGGTGTTGAAAAGCTTCAATTATGGCATTTTCAGAGCAGAAAGTGATCTGCTAATTTGAAAGAAGCAAAGTGGTTTGGGTCAGGCCCAAGTCTAATTCCAGGTCTTCAGTTCTCTGTACTGGCTCACTCTGATTTTTCTCTGCCAGGGGTTTTGAGTCTTAATCTCCTTAGGAAAACGTTTTGAGATCAACAGCTGGTAGATGCTGTAGAAATGTATGTGGTTAAGTCAAACTCCAATGCTTACTTTTTTTTCATGCTATTTTTTTGTTTTAGAGAAGATCCACCAAGTCATGCTCAGGAGAGGAGTGACGATGCAGAGGAAATACAGGTCAGTATAAAATGCAACTTAATGTCAAGTCTCTTGAGAAAAATATGAATGTGTAACATTTTCTGCGTAATTTGTAGGTGAGGAGAGTACTTCACAAAAATAATGATCTCTGGTAGTTGCCTTTTAAAAACATTATTTATACTGTGATGTTAGGGAAGGTTTAAAATGTTTCTGTGCTCTTTCACAGAAGACTTTTTTTTAATGTCTTGGTAATTCCATTTGTAATAATGAGTAGGGAATGTTGAAGGTTGTTGGAATTGAACTTAATGCTATTTCATGCCCTGAAAAATTAGAAGGAGGCGTACATTTGGAGGAGTTATTTCAAGAAACAATGAAATTTCCTGAGGCCATAATAGCTCAGAAGGGTATTCTAGAAGAAAAAGGCTGGAAAATATTGTAAGCACAAGGTGGCAGAAGATAGAAAAAGGTGATGAAAAAAAAATATAAGTGAAACTAATGGACGTGAGTCTAAGGATGGAAATGCTGGAGCTGGAGACAAGCTTTATATGGGGAAGACTGTTGAGTTCTGAAATGCCCAAGTTTGTGATATAAATCACAATTAAAATAATAGGTGTTGTCTTTTATCCATACTTTAGAATAGTACTTCTGCCAAATATACAATATTTTTCTTGTCTTAATTTACAGCCATAATAATTGGCGGATGGTGACATTATGCTACAGGAGCTCCAGGGCAATGATTTGATCTATGTGTTGTAGGAAACCACATGAATTCTGATGTCTCATAAATTATAAAGAATGTCTCATGAAACCAGTAACCTTTGATTTGTTCTTACTTTTGACAGTGGTCAGATGATGAGAATACTACAACACTTAAGGTAAAAGCCTAACACGGGTTTGTCAGTAGTATCCTTTCTGCAACCTTGTGATATCAACTTGTTGCCAGTTAGAGATACCTGTTGCTGTGTTTAACGTTTTTCAGACCATTCTAGATGGATGGTAGTGTAGATGCCTGTAACTTTAAAAAAGTCTTGCTGGCTTAATTTTATTTAACTAAAAATAAATGCTTTTCTTCATCCCCAACAATCACACACGTGTTAGACTATAGGAAATGAACTCCAAGTCCACCACTGAACCGGGTCCTTAGGCACCACACCTACATGTCTTTTTAAAGCCACCCGGGGCCTTTTTTCACTGGACACTTTTCCAGCCACTCTTCCCCAAGCCTGTAGCGCTGCGTGGGGTTGTTGAGCCCCACTAAGAAGCTAATGACTATGTATCCACTTTCTATAGGATATTCTTTTCTGTGTGTGGACATTTTCTTTTCAGAACTAGAGATTCACAGGTCAACATCTGACACTCAAATTTTATAAATTCTTACTTGGAAAAGGAGTATGGAGGCACAGCATAATTTAAATTGAACTTGTTTAAAAAAAAGTTTGTTTCATTTGGGCTTCTGTCAGAGTACAGTAAAGTTGGAAAAGAATGATTAATAGGGTGTTGAAAAGCTTCAATTATGGCATTTTCAGAGCAGAAAGTGATCTGCTAATTTGAAAGAAGCAAAGTGGTTTGGGTCAGGCCCGAGTCTAATGCCAGGGCTTCAGTTCTCTGTACTGGCTCACTCTGATTTTTCTCTGCCAGGGGTTTTGAGTCTTAATCTCCTTAGGAAAACGTTTTGAGATCAACAGCTGGTAGATGCTGTAGAAATGTATGTGGTTAAGTCAAACTCCAATGCTTACTTTTTTTTCATGCTATTTTTTTGTTTTAGAGAAGATCCACCAAGTCATGCTCAGGAGAGGAGTGACGATGCAGAGGAAATACAGGTCAGTATAAAATGCAACTTAATGTCAAGTCTCTTGAGAAAAATATGAATGTGTAACATTTTCTGCGTAATTTGTAGGTGAGGAGAGTACTTCACAAAAATAATGATCTCTGGTAGTTGCCTTTTAAAAACATTATTTATACTGTGATGTTAGGGAAGGTTTAAAATGTTTCTGTGCTCTTTCACAGAAGACTTTTTTTTAATGTCTTGGTAATTCCATTTGTAATAATGAGTAGGGAATGTTGAAGGTTGTTGGAATTGAACTTAATGCTATTTCATGCCCTGAAAAATTAGAAGGAGGCGTACATTTGGAGGAGTTATTTCAAGAAACAATGAAATTTCCTGAGGCCATAATAGCTCAGAAGGGTATTCTAGAAGAAAAAGGCTGGAAAATATTGTAAGCACAAGGTGGCAGAAGATAGAAAAAGGTGATGAAAAAAAAATATAAGTGAAACTAATGGACGTGAGTCTAAGGATGGAAATGCTGGAGCTGGAGACAAGCTTTATATGGGGAAGACTGTTGAGTTCTGAAATGCCCAAGTTTGTGATATAAATCACAATTAAAATAATAGGTGTTGTCTTTTATCCATACTTTAGAATAGTACTTCTGCCAAATATACAATATTTTTCTTGTCTTAATTTACAGCCATAATAATTGGCGGATGGTGACATTATGCTACAGGAGCTCCAGGGCAATGATTTGATCTATGTGTTGTAGGAAACCACATGAATTCTGATGTCTCATAAATTATAAAGAATGTCTCATGAAACCAGTAACCTTTGATTTGTTCTTACTTTTGACAGTGGTCAGATGATGAGAATACTACAACACTTAAGGTAAAAGCCTAACACGGGTTTGTCAGTAGTATCCTTTCTGCAACCTTGTGATATCAACTTGTTGCCAGTTAGAGATACCTGTTGCTGTGTTTAACGTTTTTCAGACCATTCTAGATGGATGGTAGTGTAGATGCCTGTAACTTTAAAAAAGTCTTGCTGGCTTAATTTTATTTAACTAAAAATAAAATGCTTTTCTTCATCCCCAACAATCACACACGTGTTAGACTATAGGAAATGAACTGAAGTATGGCTCTAAATATAGCCGTCTTTCATTTTCACCGCTTTGAATATCTCCCAATTACTTAATCAAACTGGATACAGAAGAAATGAAGCCCCCGCAGCTCAATTTTCACAGCTCTTCTCTTACACCTGTGCCATTATTTCCTCCAAAGTACATTTCTTTGTATCATCTTTTTTTTTTTTCTCTTTTCCTGTCTTCATGCTGTCCTTTCACTGTGCCTTGCTTAGAATCAGGATCGTGATGAATACAAACCAGGCTTCCGTGATCTTTTTTTACATCTTTTTTGAAACTTGCTGTTGCCCCATCATTGTCAGAGTTACCATGCTTGCATCGCTTGTCTGCCATTGATACTATTACTTCGGTCCTGTTGGCTTTCTAATGTTCAACATAATGTTGAATTGCTCATATTGGATTAGGTGCAATATAAACACAGCCCTGCTTTGAGTTGTGCCTATGCTAGTACAGAACTTATAGCCTAGATTTTAAAACTAATGTATGCCAAATTTGCATGCACTAATAGCTTCAGTTCAAATATCTAAGCTTTGATAAAGTAGATGCCTTGGATTGTAAATTAATCAGAACAAGGTTTTTGGTATCCATCTTATCTTCTGTGAAGCTCATGTTAGTGTTGTTAAAGAAATAATATCAGACTTTTGAATCAGGTTTCGTTGTAGTGTACAGCATGATAAGGAAATACGTAATTAAGAGGTCTGATACCCATCAGAAGGATGTAGCCAAGTGATTTCAGTTTAGCTAGGTAAGTGTTGTGTACTCTGTGTGGACTGCAGCTTTACAGCTGTTGTTTTACTGGGGCTGGCTGGGATGGAGTTAACCTTCAGCTGTTGCTGAACAGTGCTTGTGTAGCATCAATGCTTTCCCTTTCCCCGATCTGCTCCACACCCCTCCCTAGGGGAGGGCTAGGCAAGAGAAGGAGAGGGGCCAGGGCCAGGACAGCTGGCCCAAATTATCTTAAGGGGTATTCCCTACTGTTTAACATCATGCTCAGCAATACAAGCAGGGGTAGAGGAAGAAGAGGGGTGTTTTCGCCTCCAAGGTGGCTCGTGTTCAGAGACTGGCAGGGCTTTGTCTTTTGCCAAACCTGGAACTTTGAAAATGGTTAATAATGCCCATGTTTTGTGCCCAAGGCTAATTTCTACAAAAATGCACCTACGTTTGGTCAAAGAAAGAGGCTCTAAAAGTAGAATTTCATAATGTGCTCTTTACAGTCTTGTAAATTTGGTAGATGATTGCTCTGAAGACTGCACCTGTGACAAATATGCTTTCTTTACCTGAAAACTAGGAACTACTCTGAGGCCAGTGAGTGAATGGGAATAATCTTCTGTGCTTTTAAGTGTTGCCTGTTATCACTTTGACAGTGATGACGAGAGTGAAGAAACAGCCTGTGTGAAATGCAGAAGGGTGGGGAGCTTCATCTGGAGTTACTGCAAGAGATGAGAGTGGATAAGTAGCAATGTGGACATTGAACAGGGAGACACTACGGAGCATAATGTGTAAAGAATAGTGGGACCAGCTGAAGACTGTGGTTCTGCATTTACTGTCAGCCTAGGGCATTCATATCTTACTAATGATAAATCCCAGATTACAATTTTCTGTTGGTTTCTTGGCTCAGGGAGCAGTAAGGTGAGCTGTGTTTGATTAATTTGATTTGATGACCCACCTGAGCCATCAGGTAGAACTTGTTTCCCTTGACCCTTCTATGTTCTGAAGAAGAGTTAGAATATAGGATTATAGAAAATCCTATGTTTAAAAAAAAATGCATTAATATTGATGGTTGCAAAGCCAGGCATTCAGAATTTGGTAAATGTTAGAATCTAGGTTGTTTATGCAGCCTTAGAGCTATCCTCTTGTGTATATTTCTTCACTTGTATTAATCAGATGACATGATGGTAACATTTCCCCAAGGAGGCTTGGTATGTGCTGGTATTACATCTGTAGTATCACTCCTGACTTCTGTTGAAGCAAGAGGAGATTGGATCAGAATGCAGTGGAATGCAGAGTTCTACTTCTTGCAGGAACAATTTCCAGAATTTACTGAAGGTCTAAAAATAAAGTAAAACAAGAGAAGGGCTTTTTCAGTTTTTCAAGTGTAGTTTCCCATGGAGACTAGATAACGTACTAAGGAAGGATTCAGAATTCAGTCTAATTCCGTGTGCTAAAATGTGAGAGGTTGTTTTTTTTTTTTAAAGTATTTGCATTTGGGGACCTGCAGAAAGGAGATGCCAAAATGTATGAACTTTTTTTGGTCACTTGTGTGGCTATGAGGGCTTTGTTGTTTTAGAGACATTGTAGCTTTAGCCTAGAAGTTATTGTTGAGTTGAGTTTAAAAATACTCAGGCAGAAATAGTGTTCTTATATACTTTTTGCTATAAATCCTATTATATGAAAAATCTTTGACATATGCCTGAAATCCCTTCATATTATTTTAAAGGTCAGCAATCTGTTTTTTTCTATTGCACCACATTCAGAGTGGAGTTTATAGCATCCTAGGGAGCTTATTTTTTCCCCTCTCTTATGTTTACAATATTGAAGACAAGGTTTTCTAGTCCAACTCATACCTTTGCAGTGTGTCCTCTATTTTGATGGAATATATTGTTGAGGAGCTACCTTAAGACCTAATTCAAGAGCTGATTAGTTAAAGTATTACTAACAACACTTTGTAAAACTAAAGCTTAAATGAGGAGCTGTCACTCAAATTGTCTATGTATTGATTTATTTACTTTTGCTCTCTTACCGTGTTCTTAAATGCAGCTAGGGAGCTATTACAAAACAGAATTGGTCTCTTTCTACCTTTTAATACTTTGGCAGAATCCTACAGTCTTTGGTTTTTAGACCTTTTTTTAAAGAGATGCTTAATTCTAAACAAACTGTTTGTGAAAGTTAGTTTTTAAATCTTCTTGGATCTTTATTTGTATACAATAATCTACCATCAGGTATAAAACAAGAGGTATGTACTTAAGGTCTGTTTATTTGACTTACACATTTGCCAGCTGTTGCAGCTTTCATGATGAACATAAAAAAGTTTTGGGTTTTCCCCTGAAGCTCATAAATCTTGCTAGTAATGAGAGTTAGAATTGGAAACATAAAAGAAAGACCTTATAGCAGCCTTCCAGTACCTAAAGGGGGCCTACAGAAAAGATGGGGAGGGACTCTTTATCAGGGATTGTAGTGGTAGGACAAGGGGTAACAGTTTTAAACTGGAAGAGGGTAGATTTAGATTAGATATTAGGAAGAAATTCTTTACTCTGAGAGTGGTGAGACACTGGCACAGGTTGCCCAGAGAAGCTGTGGAGGCCCCATCCCTGGAGGTGTTCAAGGCCAGGCTGGATGGGGCTTTGAGCAACCTGGTCTGGTGGGAGGTGTCCCTGCCCATGGCAGGGGGGGTGGAACGAGATGATCTTTACATTCCCTTCCAACCCAAACCATTCTATGATTTTCAATTTTCTCTGATTGAAAGAATGTCAGAGTTGATTCTTAAGTTATTTAATTCTACAAATACATTATTTTTGTGGGGTTCTTGCTTTCTGATTTTGGACATGTTTATTCCTTCTACAATATGTATTTCTAATGGTATTTAGGAGATGGCTACACTTCACTATTAAATGTATTGAAATTGATTTTTTGTTGTTCTTTGTTCAGGCACCAGAATTTCCTGAGTTCACAGCTAAAGTTCAAGAAGCAATAAGTTCCTTGGGTGGTAGTGTTTTTCCTAAACTTAACTGGAGTGCTCCAAGGGTAAGAATGCTGACTCCCAAAACTTGTAACAGATATTATCACAGGGATTTTTTTTTTGGTTTGTTTTATCTTAATGCATTGTAAAGTAGAAGAGACTAGTGGTTCTGATGAAGGAAGAAGTGATAGACAAGATATCAGTAAAGTATGATACAGCAAACTGTTCTGGTAGATTAGAGCTGGATGGTTCACTGTTTGGTGAGGCTGATGCAAGACAGCACTGTCTTTCTTACGTAAAACCCTGTGTCCTTGTCACAGATAACAGTATGATGGTGACACTCTTCTTTAGGATAGTAGTTGAAAACTTTGCCTGGGATAAAGATTAATAACCCCGCATTTTTTTTAAAAAAGCAATAAACTTCCCTCCAGTTATTTTTTTGGTACTCTATGCCTTAAGGATGAGTGCACCCAAATCTTTTTGTATTGTATTCTCCAGGGAAGCTTGTGTGCAATCAAGCATTTCAAGGAAGTGCCTGGTAGCAGTAAGGCAGAAACTTTGTTTTTTAAATGGATTTGCTCTGCTTTCAACAGAGTATTTGTAAGAAAAGCAGTAACAATTGTGTCTCTTGTAACAGCTAATGAAGTTTTCCTCAAAATAAAATAATTTTCTGCATGTATTTCAAATGTGGCATATTGTTTAGGTAGATCACAGAATTTTCAGAGTTGGAAGGGACCTCTAGAGATCATTTGTCCAACTCCCCTGCTAAAGCAGGATTGCCAAGAGCACATTACTCAGGACTGCATCCAGGCGGGTTTTGAAAATCTCCAGAGAAGGGGACTCCAAGCGGAGCTGCAGATCCAAGGGGATCTGCAGCTTGCATTCTTTCCTGCTAGCAAAGGTGCATTTTTGGATCATCTCCTTTTTTGTTTAGGATGCCTATTGGATAGCCATGAACAGCTCTCTGAAATGTAAAGCTCTCAGTGACATCTTCCTCCTCTTCAAGAGTTCGGACTTCATTACTCGTGACCTCACTCAGCCGTAAGTAGATTTCTAGCAAACAATCTTATTTATACCCAGTCAAAAAAAACCCATCCACTCCTCTGAGGTAACTTTTCAGTTCTTTTGAAAGATCTTACTCTTTCTTGTACAGTAACGATAAATATCTGATACAAAAATACATATTCATGTTTAAAAGTGGTTCAGGTACAGTAATATGTTTCAGGTACAGTAATAGGTTAGTTGTTCTTTGAAGCTCCCCCCACCCTTTCCCTCCTTCTTTGTCTCCTTCCACCGTGCAAAAATAAATGCCAGGTCCAATTTAGTGCAGAGAATTGCGAGGCAAATGATCTTCACTGGTACTTACTGTGAGTGAGGCTTTCTAGTGAACCACAGTTGTTTACCTAGCTTCAGCCAACAAGAGAGAAGCAGCCTCCATTTTATTCTGATAGTAATTCATGTGATTTTAATACACAAATGAGTGAAAAGTAAAACAAGAAGACATTATATTAAAGTATGAAATGACACTGTGGACTAAGACCATTTTTATTGAGTTGCTTTCCAGAGCAAGTGATGTTTTAAACCTGGGGTTTTTTGCCTTCCCACCCCTCTTGGTATTTACTTCTTTCTACCTACCTTATTGTTGCCGGTTCTCATGGTAACATAGCATGACTTTACCATGTCCCTTTGAAATTTTAAAGCTGTTGAAGTTTGTGTGGCTGCCTGGAAGATGCCCAAGACCTCTGGTGATGTATTCCTAGAGCTCCTTCTGAACCCAAGGTCTTGTAACTCTTGAACTAATGCACTCCAGGAACTGTGACTAGGGATAATAGTTACGGATAAAACTACAAATACAATGTCTTTGGGGTTTATTTTATCTGCTCACATGAAGAGAGAACTTAATTGTATAGGAACAGCTTTCTCCTGTAGTGGTACCTGCATCTGATTCATGTCCCTTTAATTGTATAGGAACGGCTTTCTCCTGTAGTAGTACCTGCATCTGATTCATGTCCCTCATTTCTAAAATACAGACTTTTTCTGAAAGAAAATAAAATTATTGGAATTTAATGTTCTTGTTACTGTTATTACTAGTATCTTTTTCAGAAAAGCGGAATTTCGAAGAAAGAGAGCAATCCATGGCTTGGTATCCGAGAGATTGTTTTCCAGTAATTATTCAGTCCTTATTTATATTACTGCAATATTTAGGAGACTCAGTCAAATGCAAGGCACTTGTTCTAGGTGCTTTATAGAGGATTACCAAGCGTAATAATCCTGTGTTAAGTAGCTTATGACCCGGTAAGAATTGTCTTGTCTAAAATGTGAAAGCAGTGCCATTAATGCTGTGTAACTGCCACTTTTTTTTTTTATTCCTGCAACTCTAATAACACTCATTCCCTCCAGTTCAGTGATACACTAAAAAATGATAGGTAGCAACATCCTCATCCTTATCTCTGCATTTATGGAGTGTTAGCAGCGCTGTCAGTCCAATTCTGATGCTGGGTTTTACATTATGTCTAACTTACAACATTATGAAGTGCAGGGGAAGAGACTGAGAAGGATGGGAGATGTTGGAGTGAGAAGACAGTTTGAAAATTATGTTGGACAAGGGAAACAGTTGTGAGCATTGAGAATTCATGATTCTGGGATCATAGAGAATGAAAGGGAAGGGGGATATGAGAAATCTATAGTTTACATTCAGAGGTGAGTGAATAGTGATTCTGAGAAAACTTTGGTGCCTTATCAAGGACCTTTTTTTCATGGTTTCCCCTAATGGGAAGCTAGGTGACTTGGCCAGGTGTCTTGAGGACGGTTTGCTCAGAGGGTTGAGTGCTAAAATTTAATATGTCCTTTGTTGTAACTGCTTTCAGGACTGAGTCTTGTGGCTCTGAAAAGAACTGTACACTTTGTGTCATCCCTTTGTCGATGTTAAATAATACGGTTCTTATATTCTACTATCCTCATGTGTAAAGAGATTCAGCAAAAGGTACCCTGAGCTCCTTGGAGAATTCTTGTTTGGTTAACCACTTTCTAATAAATTTGGGACACAAGTGTTTAGGAAACACCACTTGATTTAGAAGATGTGGCAATTCTGTGTGTGTGTTTGGGCTCTTAGTTTATGCCATTTGTATGGTAGAATGAGTTGATTTGACCACCTTCAGCAAGACTGAAATCGGTGCATTTTCTGTCAAGTTTTATCTCGTATCAGGTAAAGTTAGTGCCTCAGCTATTCACCTTGCCCACTGCAGTCAGCAGCGACTTAGCGGTAGAGGCAATGAATGCATTCTAGCTCCTATGCTGTGAGATTTCACAGCATGGGTGTTAACTTGAACCATCAGTAATTTCACCTTAAGTTCACACCAGGCTAAGAATGGTAGTGTCTGGGCAGCCTATAGCAGGCACACTCTCTTCTACTGATCCTGCTGTGGGAGAATAACCTCTAGCAGAAAGTCGACACCTCAAGTTGCGGTAGTCCAATCCATTTAGACTCCTCTTCCAGTGTGGTAAGATCGCACGTACCGCCAGATAGCACAGCTCAGCTGGTGAGTGGTAAAATCACTCTGCTCTGTATGTATCTTGTATTTTATGATTATGTTGCACTTGATTAAAGCACATATTATTGTCCAGTCTGTGCATGGTATTTCTAAATTACTAAATTATTTGTACAAAATGTCCCCACTCAAACACTGAAATGATTATTGCTGAATCAGAACAGTGGTCTTCCTTAATTATAGTATTGATTAGCTGCCAGTACCCTAGTCCTTAGCAAGCAGAAATTAAAAATGTAGCTGGCATAAGAACCTCAAGTGCTGAACAAATGAAAATTGGATACGTAATACATCCAAATCCCTTGGAAGGGCCACTCAGAGGGAGGATAAATGCACTATATTTCTACTTCTTTCATTAATAGTCTGTATGTTCTAAAAGTTTCTTGCCTTGAGTAACAGCTAAAATGTTGTATACCCTTTTTTTTGGGTGTGTTTTGTTTTCTGTTCAATTGTATTAACTTAAAAATCCACTTCATGGGTCATAATATGGAAAAGACTTTCCAATGGCAATTTGAAGATCTGTTTCTTAATCCAGCTTTGCCAGTGATGTGGGACTTAAGGCAAACCACTTTCTTTGCCTCTTCCTTCCTCTCCCATTTCCTATCTGATTATCTGTTATCGATCTATGCATTGTTCAGGTCAGGGAACTGCCCTTGCTGTAATTCTCAACTCTCTCGAGTTCTGAGGAAACTTCAGCTATGCGATACTTCATTAAAACATATGGCCTTAATGCAGATACACTGAGCATGACTAGATAAGCTTTGACTATTTTAAGTGTTTGGATTCTTTCATAAAGTTGATGTTTCATTTGGTTGAAAAGTTCAGAATAATGAGTTTTCTCCTTGTTAATTTTGTAAAAATTAACAAAGACTTCAGAGTGATGCACTTGTTAATGTAGTCAATGTTGCTTCTGCTTCAAAGTAAGCATTGCGTTTTATTGAGTTCACAAAAAAAACTTGTAAGTGGTGTGATCCTTAACTTTTCAGGTTTTAATGGAGGCTTTCAAAAACTTAGTGTTGTGGATATGTGATAAAATCCCTTTCTAATTGGGATTTCTGTTAAGTTAAATCAAGAAATTCTTCTCTTGAATAAGGTTTAGCCCATCAGGCTCATAAGCACATTGTTAACTTTAAAACCTAGCAGATGTTTCAGTCCTTTTTAAGATAGCATTCTGACTACATTTTTGATACCAGACTTAATACTTCTAAATATTGAATTATGAATTATAAAGAAATTATAAAGTTTTTCTGAGATGTGGAGGAATAACAGCCTGTGTTCTCCTGACAGAACATAGGAGGCAGTGTTGGCTCATGGCTTGGCGCTCAGGATACCTTTTTGCAAGAACGGTAGCTGTTGGTTTAGACTTTAGTATAACTTATTTCAAGGTAGACAGTTCCACATGACAGGATGTGGAAAGTGCAGCCTTTGATTTTTTATTTTTTTTTTTTCTTGAGGTTTTAGTCTCATCCCATTTTTCCTAGCAATTTACGGTGTAGTACAAGATCCTCTTTTGAATGGTGCATGAATTTCCTATTTCTTTTAGTCCTTAATGTTCCAGCAAGGTTCAATGTTCAAGAAATAAAGATGCAGTTCAAAGGCTGTTAGAAGTCTCATCCCATTTTTCCTAGCAATTTACGGTGTAGTACAAGATCCTCTTTTGAATGGTGCATGAATTTCCTATTTCTTTTAGTCCTTAATGTTCCAGCAAGGTTCAATGTTCAAGAAATAAAGATGCAGTTCAAAGGCTGTTAGAATTCTCCTTGATTTTTTTTTTTTTTTTTTTTATATTAAGGTTTTAAAATAGACTGTGAGATGATGGCAGGGGAACTGCCAGGTACAGAATAACTTTTACAATTCTCATTATTTTCATAATAGTTTATTATCCACAGAATAATCTCAGTGATTTGCAAATGAGTTCATGGCTCTCTTAGCAGGATCAGTACTGGAGGTCTTACAAACCTTGAATTGCTTTCCCCAGTGTTGAAAATTGAACAGCATAACGGCTTCATGTAGTGTGTCCTGTTGTCAAGTATGTGCATTTGGAGATTAACATACAGTTGCTACATATAAAGAGACCTTGATCCTTCAGTTCTTGATGTCTAAGTATAAATCTGTAAACAAGCTGACCAGAGCACAAGGCCTATAAGCAGTAGAGTTTAATTCCTTCACCCTTAGTAGTATTCAAAATGGCAATTTTCAAAGGCTTCAGAAAAGAGAGCCCAGGTATCTCTCAATTTTGCGTTCCTGAAGTTTTTCTGATTTGTTCTTTCAGGTACTTCTAAACCTGAATAGGATGCAGGTAAAAGAAACCCTGTATAGCCTTCTGCCTCTTATGAACAAAAGGCCATGTGTAATAAATTAATTCAGCTGGGTCTGAAAAAATTGGTGGTACAATAAGTTGGTAAAAAATATAAAATTGCAACTACCTCAAGTTGCCCAAAATTTACCCCCCAAAAGCGGGTGGTAGTAATGTCCTTTTGACAAAAACTCGTGATACCGTTTAGAAGGAAAATGAGACTACAAAAACCTGAGTTTAATTTGTCTTTTGCTGCGTTCTCCCATTTTTTTTTCATTTCTACTCAGTTCTGTGTCATTAAGGCTCAAGAAAAATAGCGTTACTGCGTTTTGCAGTATTTTTGTCTATATTCATCATTTGCCTGTTTGCTGCCAAATCAAGCAATACCTGAGCAGTGTGTGTGGCTTGGGATGGCACCCAAGGATTTCATTTTCTGACTTACAAGGGAAGAGTATCTTTCCCCACACAGCTCTCACCCAAAATGTTTGCGAGTTGAGCAGGGGATGGTTTTGACTGTTCATAAGGCTCTTTTTTTGACTGTTGGAAAAGGCTGCATGTTGTTGGAATGAAGCAGATTGCAGGTACCCCGATCTCAGATACGGAAGTCTGTGAGAGGCAATACAGGTCCTAGTGTGCAGAGACTGTAAAACTCCATGTGGTAGACTTCAGCTGCCTTTTCATATATAGTTTATGATTGATTTTCTGTGTGTTTGGGATATTTTCTTGAGCATGGTAGGCATATGTGCTCGTAAGGGAGGAATTTTGAGTCTACCAAAACTGCAAGCTCTCATGAGTTTGTTTCCATTGCCCTGACAGATCTTAAATTGTGAGGAATATAAACTGTAGTTGAAGGATGTTATCTGTTTACATAGGCTTATGGATATATATGATCTGTTTGATTACAGTACTTTTGGAAAGCATACCTCCTATCACCCTTCTTTTCTGCATGTAGTGGGTATTCAAGTCTAAACTAAACCATGTGAAATTTATTTCTGCTGGCTGCATACTGAATGAACTCTTACAATAGCTCTTTGCTTCAAACCGAAGGCTGTGCAGCCATGACTTACAAACACAATGCTTATATTAGAGATGTTAGACTTTTGGATTCCTTAACTTACTTTGGTGCCAAAGGGAGATAGTATAAATGTTGCCATTTAAGACTCTGGCTCAGCGGTAAGCCTCTACACAGTCCTGTGCATTGAAGTAGTGTGTTGCCAATAAGGTCAGGGAGTACACTTGGAAAGAAAATGCATGTTCTTTTGCTAATTCCCTTTGAAAATTGCAGGATTTACTGCAAGGTTTACTGTAAAATGACAAAAAGGTACATAGGAGTTGTTTTGGGTATAAGTGCCTCCATTCTTGATAGTTCCTGAGAGGTGGCATGCAGTCAGCTACTCACAAGGGACAAAGTCTTGACATCTGCTTGCAGTTATGGAAATAGTTTTGTTTATTCCTACTCTCAAGAGATTTGTAGAGTATTTCTTAAGGCTCTTAATTTGGAAAGATACCATGCTGTCGAATCAGAAGTGCTGAGTGGTGCTGTTTTGCATCCCTTATTCATGGAAATGAACTGCTGTAAGGCATGATGATGTGTCTCTTGTGTGGTTTAGGAATTTAAACATCAAAAGTACTAGGGAAAACATGCTGCAATGAAACTAGATTAGATTGCTCAAGTTTTTATCTGTTTTTTTGAGAACCCAGTTATGCCAACATAACAATAAAGAGGAAAGGAGCAGCACTGTTGATTCAAACAAAAAAAAGTCAACAGTGAACAATGAATAAACAAATTTTAGCCACGTCCCTGTCCGAACGTAAGTGCTTCCAAATTGCACTAGCTGAAAAGAGGAGAGTTATTCCCCTCCCCCCTCCCCTGGTAATTGTCAAAAGGAGGTTTGTTACTGATGTATTGAATTGTACGTCTTGCAGATAATTTAACAGTAGCTTTTGCGATTCACAGTTTGGGGTTATTTTTCTCACTATGGCTAAAATCTTACATGTAAAAGCAGATTTTGATGCCCGTGCCTTATTTTTCCAGCTTTATTCACTGTACTGATGATTCCCCTGATCCTTCCTTGGACTATGAGGTAAGACTCCGCATGATTTCTAGGTAATTTAAATGAATTGCTAACAGGCAGGCTGCCATTTGTGCTTGGGTATGTGCCCGTAGCGTTTGTTGTGTTTAATTGTGTTGCTTGGGCAGTGTGGGGAAGCCTGGTTAAATGCTACAGGTCATAAGGAGTTCATTTAATTACACATCAGAGATGAGCTCAAGTTCAGACTTTTGAGCTTCCTCGCAGTTTCCTGGCAAAACCTGACAGACATGAGGGGAAGGACAAGTTCAATAGCTGAAAGTCATGTATTCTTGATTGTATGCTGCTTGTGAGTACCACAACTGAAGTTACTAGAGAGAAGCTGGGGACATCCTGAACTGGTCTATTGTATCTTGTTTCATATGCTCGTTACCAGGTTAAAATGTTAGCAACATAGATGTTAACAGTGCTTTAAACTGTTCATGTGCTGCTGTCACTTTTATGGTAGCATCTAGTCATGTCTCTAATTTTTATGTAAATGTAGTATTTGTCATCATCCTGTGGACTTAAAGGGCTTTAAAGAAATGAATCAACCCTACTTTGTTTTTTAAGCGCTCTCTTAATATGCTTTAAAAATACAGGACATCTGAAAGTTGAAACAAAAAGTTTCACGTTTACACAGTAGCTAGGAATGTCACCTTTGATTGCTGAGGTTTTTCTGCTGCAGTTGATAGGCGTTGGGAGTTTCCAGTACCCATGAGCTGTAATTGAGGCCCTCAAAATAATGGATCCATCTGAATACTTCAGTTTAGGAAATGTGGAAACTTGAAAGTGCCAGAGATATGCTTTAATTACCAGGCAGTCTGTTCTATTGACTATAATAGTTTGGTTACTATTTCTATCCCGTGTCCTTATTTTAACTGGTTTGCTCCTTCAAAGGCGTCACAGAATTCTGCTTGGGTATATACCAGAATAGAGGTTGATTTGGTTAAATTTAATTCTGCTCATCAGCTCTTTTGACTAGGGAGCAACTTTCTGCCAATTCCATGACAGATTCGTTGTGTCGTACAGCGGGAGTTTTTGTTTTCCATGCTTTATCATTAATATAACTTTGATGTTGTTTCCTAAATAATTTTGTGGTTATAAATGCCATACAAAGTGGAAGAACATAAGATAATTAAGGTGGGAAGGGGTCTTAGGACGTTTCTGGTCCATTCTCATGCTAAAAGCCATGAGATGAGATTTGATGAGATCAAATCGGGTTGCTTGGCATATTATCAAATCTGGTCTGAAAACATGAGAGTGTGGAGACTACTCCCTGTGAGGGAGCGGTTCCAATGCTTGACAGTCCTCACTGTGAAAAACCTTCTATGTGTAGTCTGAACCTTTCTACTTTTAACCTAGTTTGGACTAGATGGTCTTTAAAGGTGCCTTCCAACCAAAAGCATTCTGTGATTCTATGAAATCACTATTAAGTCTGATTCCTTTGAAGTATTTGCTAAGATGATGGTGAACTGCAGGTTAAGATTGTTTAGTTTTCTGGTATCAGGAATAACTTCAGCCGTCATCTTATTACAGCAAAACTGTAGATCTAGAAGGTGTACCTGTTGACAAAAAGTTACTTATTACTTTTCTGAAACAATACTTTGTCATTTGTTTTTCCTCTATAGCTTGTTCTTCGCAAATGGTGTGAACTAATCCCTGGTGCAGAATTCAGATGCTTTGTCAAGGAAAACAAGCTTATAGGTAAGGATTTTCTTAAAGATAAAATTATTAGGTTAAGTTCTTAGGGGTTTCTCTGATTCCTTGACTCGGAGCTAAATCTGAAGACAGTTCTTTCTTATCACACCTCATTTCTGGAATTAATGTTTTCTTTTTCTTTCTTTGATTTTTAAAATGTGGCATGCCACACTTCTGTTTGCACTGTATTTGAAAGCCCAATGACACAGCATGCTCAGTATTACAGTGGGAATATTCTTAATTCTAATTGCTAACTTAACAGCCTTTGGGTGAGTGACTCTCTTACATTCGGGAGCGAATTGCATCGTAGCCAGCTTGCAGATTGAACAAAGATCCAGTTGGGAATTATTCTGATAAATTGTGACCACATGTGGATGTTACATGCAGAAAGTTGGGGAGGTCAGAACATGTCCATGGGTGTACGAGGTGTCTGAGCTTATATTGTATTCAGTGTAGCTGAGTCACAAAACCTGTCTATCTGTTACTCTGGTTCAAAAACCTAAATGTAAAATATTTCAAGTGGCACTGAACATCTAGGGTATCCACAGCATGCAAATTGCTGGTGGGTGCATCGGGACACCTGTGGCAGCTGGAGGACAGGCAGATTGTGCTAAAGCATGTATTTTAGGTGGCTCTAGTGTAAATTTAACTGAATTATACTCCTCTAGATGTGTTGACTATTCTCTGCTGACTATAGCAGGGGCTTAGACATCTAGTGCACATACAGGTCTTAGAATTGAGGGGTTTAATTTCAGGCTAAATACTATTCTGGAGTTTGAATTCACTTTTGATGTGGTCTACCATGGAATCTTTAAAGATGAACAGGAAATGTAAATAGCACAGGACTGATGCACATTTGTCCTTAAGAAGATTGAGTCATTCTGTCTAAACTCTTCTAACAAGGAAATGTTATAGCAGTGATGTAGCAATGCTCTAATCCAGACTCTACAGGAAGGAAGGTGATTTTTTTTTTTTTTTTTTGCTTTAAAATCAAGTTTGCTCATTTTGTCTTGTCTCATACCTACATATTCGCAAGCACCAAGATACACATATACCAGTGATCTGCCCAGGATTCCTTGTGATGATATGGAAGTGAAGGGATATTAGCTATCTAGTCCTCATTGTTCTTCCTCGATTCTTCTCAGCATGGTGACTATGTGCTTGGTTTGGATGTGCCTTTTTGTACCTGTTAGGAACTGTCAGCAATTTGTCTCTCTGTCCTGTTCTACCTCTGTGAATCATTAGGAACGTACTCACTGTTCTTTGTTTCCTGGTCTAAGTGTCCTATGGAGCTCCGCATCAATGTTTTGGGATGTCTTAATCTAGGTACTGTCAACACATACCATTCCCATAGACCTTTTATTTGGCTGTTCCTTCTGGTGCTTCCACACTCATCTTCCCATTCTTTCTCAATTCATGCAGGGTTTATTACAGTTCTCTGTAACAGATTTTATCTTGCTAATAGCAGAGATTCTCCATTAAGCCGGTATTATTTAATGGCTACTGACATAGCTTTTTGAAGGGTGAAGAGCTGAATCCTGCTCTGTTATGTGCTTCTGGAACACAACTGCCAGAGGTATGCATCACTGTAATAACCTCTAAAACATTTGAATATACGTTTATTATAGAACATGTATAGTGATATTTACTTTCAAATACCTCAAAGTATTTGTATGCTAGCTAATTAAACACTCTGTACATTTCATTACTAGGTTTTGAAACCTGGTAGATCTACCAGTATGGATGTTTTTAGCTAACACTGCAGCTGCATTTCTGAAGACAGATCAAGATTATTCAAAATATGTTCCCATGCTCTTAGAATTAATAAGCCTGTCAGTCAAGCTAAGGAGTGACATTGCACAGTGTAGTGGATGATTTTCCAGTTACACATCTGCATTCCCCTGAGGTGCCACCACCTCTTGGTTTATGTTTTTAGACCTGAGTTAAGCTTTGCAGTGGTATTAATAATTCAAAGTTCCACTGACGACATAAACTTTATATGAACTTTTTTAAAGAGCACATCTCTGGATGTAGTCAGCATTGTCTTACAGTAAAACTTAATCTCTGTGTTTTGAACATGGTTAAAACAGCAAACTGATGTCATTGACACATCTTTCTTGCAGGATTCTGGCATTTGCTTCTCCTAAATAGCATGAGTTACTCATTTTTCCATTGATGGAGCACGTCTTGATTTGACGTGTCTCCAGCAGGGTATTGCAGTGGCTTATGTTGATGTAATCTGTATGAGAACTTCTGTCACTTAAGATGCATGCAAGTGTATAATCCTGTTGATGTCAGCTTAAACTCTTGTCTTGTAGACAAACAAATGTATGAAATTAAGAGCTTGTAATGTAGCCGGAATAGTTTATCTAATGTCAGATATGCAAGACAGCCCTCGAGGTGGGCAAATGGATGAAATAAGGTACTAGACTGCATGCTATCCCGTTGATTTAAGGTTTCAGCTTTAGTGCCTTATCAAACAGGTACGCTTTATTCCACACTTAAGAAGTCGGTTAAATGAGAGTCTTTATGGTATGCTGGGATCTATCATCTTCGCTCATGTGCAATCCTGGCCCCTACCCCTTTCATTTCGTGGTTCCAAATTCTCACACTGTCTGGTTCTGAACATCTGATGTGCAGAGCAGAAGAGGTTTTTGACCAGAGTAACCAGGGGGAATAAAACTGAAAGGAAAAGGCAGGAGCTGGAAACTTAAATGCAAGCAAAGGTTCCTCCTGAAATTCACTTTAAAGTAGTCAAAGGGTGTACATATAAAATAAGGTTCACAAAATGTAGGGCAGAACTATTCAAGGAAAAAATTCCTAATGGATATGCTTTAAGTATTGGAGAATAAAGCTAAACAATAAGTAATTCTTAATGGTTGAAACTTGGGAGAACCTCATATTTTGAAATATAGATAACATGCATGACTCTTAACTGCATTTTTTGCTGGTTGGTTGTTTTGCATGCCTAAACCTCTTTATAATCATCTAAAATTATTGACAGGTATATCACAGAGGGACTACACTCAATACTATGATCATATCTCTAAGCAACATGAAGAGATCTGTAGAACAATACAGGAGTTTTTCAAGAAACACATACAGTATAAATTCTTGGATGAAGACTGTAAGTATCTTAAGGCTTCAATTAGCCAGGGGAGCATGGGGGAGGGAAGGAGGATGTTTATGAAGGTTTTGAAATACTTATTGCACGCATAGTTGCAAAGACTTAAAAACAGAAATGAAGGGTCTGGGTCCTGCAAATTCTTTAGCAAAGTACTGGGAGGCTTGAAATTGAAAGGGCTTGCTGGGCGAACTCCATAGAAATGAAACCTATCCTCTTGCCCACTTGCTGTTGGCTTCCTCCACAGCACACTGAGTTGTAATATGTTCAATTTCAGTTTACTGCTGGAGATCAGTGGAAAAATGGGTGCTTGTCAGTAAATAATAGCATCCCCAGTATTTTAAGTCTGTGAATATGCATCTCTCTCTTCATAGCTATTGCTTTCACAAGACTTGGTTCTTTTTAACTTGGGAGAGTCTCATAGCTCTTGTGGCTAGAGCATGCAGAGCAATGTAGTTTCTGAATGACTATAAAATTGGGAACAAAAAAACCCTGAGGGAAGAGGCTGGAGCTTTTCAGGAAAACACAATAAATGAGTGAAAGATCCCTTCAGAAGGCATAATGAATTTTTTTGAAGGCTTTTTCCCCTTACATTTGTTTTTAATTAAGAAAAAGTCTGAACCTGAAAAGGTTTAGAGGTAGGAAATGCTTAATAAATGACATCCAGTAGTAAGAAGAATACTGTTTTTTAAGATGTTGTCAGATGTTTGCTGCTAAATTATTGATGTATTCCTTGAAGAAAGGATTTTTAAGTTTCTTTTCAAGAAGTTATAATAATTTCTCCTAAATATTGATGCACAGCAGTTTAGCTGCTGAAGAGTTTTGAATAAAGTATTTGACCTCAGTTTAGTAAAAAACATAAACAGGCTGAGAGAGTTGAGGTGGTTGAGTCTGGAGAAGAGAAGGCTCTGGGAGACCTTATAGTGCCCTTCCAGTACCTAAAGGGGGGCCTACAGGAGAGCTGGGGCAGGACTTTTTACAAGCGCATGTAGCGATAGGACGAAGGAGAATGGCTTTAAACTGGAAGAGGGGAGATTTAGATTTGATATTAGGAAGAAATTTTTCACTCTGAGGGTGGTGAGACACTGGCACAGGTTGCCCAGAGAAGCTGTGGAAGCTCCATCCCTGGAGGTGTTTAATAACAGGCTGGATGGGGCTTTGAGCAACCTGGTCTGGTGGGAGGTGTCCCTGCCCACGGCAGGGTTTGGAACAGGATGATCTTTAAGGTCCCTTCCAACCTAAACCATTCTATGATTCTGTGATAAGAATTTTCTGGCTTCTATAAAGCTTTGAATACTCAATGTTTTACATAAGTTTTTAACATGGTTAATTATTTTTCTGAGTCACTAGAGCAGTCAAAAAGATCTGTCCTGTCTGATTCAGGGAAGACCTTATCGCTCTCTACAACTACCTGAAAGGAGGGTATAGCGAGGTGGGGGTCAGTCCTTTCTTCCAAGTAACAGGTGATAGGACAAGAGGAAATGGCCTCAAGTTGCACCAGGGGAGGTTTAGATTGGATATTAGGAAAAATTTCCTAACTGAAAGGGTTGTCAAGCATGGGAACAGGCTGCCCAGGGAAGGGGTTGAATTGCCCTCCCTGGAGGGATTTAAAAGATGTGTAGATGTAGTGCTGTGGGACACAGTTTAGTGGTGGACTTGGCAGTGCTAGATTAATGGTTGGACTCAATCTTAAGGGTCTTTTCCAACCTAAACAATTATGTGATTCTGTGACTTGCTGAAAAAGATACCTTCTAATGCCAGTCTATCCAATTATTAAAATTCTTAATAATTGGACTCTTCAGGGTTTCTTTATTTCATTCCAGAGAAGTTCTCAAGGACTGTTCCTTGGAGAAGACTAGTAGCCTGTAAATCAGTATACGAATGTAATAGGTCTGTAGCCCTAATATTTTGATGTAAGATCGGTCACATAGATCTTACATTCTGATTACTGTCTTTTAATTTTCCTCTGTGTTCCAAAGTAATTTTAGCTGATATGTAATCAACTGACAGATAAGAATTCAGGGCACTATTTTTGGAAATTGATGCCTAGATTTAGGCTCTGAAACTGCTGTCTGGTGAACTGAAAGGTCTGAAGTGTCACCTTATGTAAAGGACGTAAAACTATGCCATCTGAGTTACCTTCTGGGAAAAGGAGGTTTCAGGGTGACCTGGGATGAAGGTTTGTTAACCTTTTGTTCTTAGGCACTAAATGCTGGTGACTTGTCCTTCTGCAGAGAAATGCCATGCAGAAAATGTTTTCTGTGGGTTTTTTTTTGTTTGTTTGTTTTGTGTTGTTTTTTTTTTTTACCACCCTTCATTCATACCACAGCTTATCCCTCGATCCACTGTCTGGTAGCATATGTGTTGTTAAGAGTAAAAATCTGGCTTTTCTTGTTTGTTTGCTTTTAAAAGGAAAGGTATTATAGCTTTTTTCCTGACTTCTTGTTTCGTTGGGGATTTTGATGCGGTTTGCTTTGCTTTTTCCAGTTGGTCTGGTAGCATCTCCAGATGGAAGAGTTGGGTCAGAGCAGCTGAAGCATTGCAGAGTCAGAGCAGTAGGATAACAGATGGGTGAATGCTTTATAAATACTTCTAAGTGAAGTTAGAACCTTCCAAATACTTTTCATAAGAGCCCAGTAAGAACAGTGTTCTGAAGGTATTGATACTTACTGTAGGGTTGAGCCTTGGCTTGCCCTCCATTTTGAGCAATTGCTGATAAAGTTTTACTACAGTCTCGCTGGCACACGACACTCTTGCTCTGAGGTGGCCCTTAAGAAGAGGGAACAGTTCAGGTGTTCTCTGTTCAGTGTTTTTGAGTGTCCCAGACTGGTCACCAACGTGCGATCAGTCTTAACAGGGATGTAAATTCTGCTAAATGCCATTAGCTTCAATGATTGCCATAGGCTTGTTTAAGCTGACAGGTGTCATTTTATAATAAAGCTCAGATGCAAGTTTTCCATTAATGAAATATGACTAATGATAGTACACAGTACCTGCAACAAGTTGAATTGAACAGCTGGAGAAGAAACTTAGGCTTGCTGTGCTCCTCTTCACATTGATGACTTAGCCACCGAGGGCTTGTCTTCTCAAGAAAATCATAGCACCGAAGTCTGGAGTGGCATTTTAAATTGACGTAACTGAGCTTGTGCAAAAAGCTGTGTGGATTTTTAGCCTATATGGTCAAAAGCAGTTACGTGACTGGCTTTGGTGCTGTTGAGTTGTGGTTTGCCCTTAGCCCAGTCAATTTCTCATGAAATGTTAGATTAAGCTGCTGAACAGCTTTACGTGCATGAATGTGATCAATCAACGTCCCTGTTACTGACGAGCCGCTTCCTGAGTAGTTCCTGAGGCTCAAGTGTTCTACAGTCATATCCTGAGTTTAGATTATCCCACATGTATTGGGAAATCTCTTAGCTGAAATATTCCCTTCCTTATTAGTGAAGGAAGTGACAATACAGCATTTGTCTGAGGTTTTTCTAAATCTGGCATTTCTTTTTCTTTCTTTCTGCTAAACTGGTCCAACTTCTGCATGTAGTCATGCCTGAATGCTTATCTGTTGATTTCCCTAGCTGAATAGAAAGACAAAGATTTATTTAACCATACAGAACAGAAGCTAATAGAAAGATGTGTGTACAAAGATTCATGCTTAATTAAGTCAAGGGGAGGGACAACAGTGGAGCTAGCAAGGCAGCTTTGCGTCAGTCGCCGATTAGCAAAGGGTCTGTTTGAAAGAGTTGTTGATAATTGGTAGGTGTGCTGTATCTGCTCTGGCTTACATTAAACATAGCCATTTCACTGCCACCTCTTCCTCAGCACACCCATCGACCCCTTTGTTCCTGCAACCTGTTTGTCTTGTTATGTGCTGAAGTCCTAATCTCCGTCAAGCAGGAACTTTCTCTTATTAAATGTTTGTGCAAAGTCAAGCACACTGAAGTCTTGATCCTTCCTTGAAATTTCTCCATTCTGCTGTAAACCAAACAGCAGTAATGTCGAAGATAAGCTTCTGTCTGGGCTAAGAGTTTATCAAATGTTCTTCGCTGGGGGGAAAAATCAACAGAAGAAAACAGCATTAAATGGAAAACCCGGCAACCAATCTCTCAGTGCATTAACAGTAGTTCTTGACATGTTTCAACTCCCTCTTGGAAATGAACCTAATTCTAGCTTGGAGTTCTTTAGACATATTGACTTTGCAGATTGTGCTGTGTACACAAGTATCTATTCAGATTTAGACATCTTCTGTGAAATTATATATTGTTTAAGATTAACGTTGTTTTTTTCTTCTCCTTTTCAGTTGTTTTTGATGTGTACAGAGACAGCAGGGTAAGTGAACAATAGGTTGTATATAATTGTTTATTCTGTGGAAACTCTTTCTGAAATGCTGCAGAGATGAAGCAAATAATAGCTTCATCTTCCTAGAAGTGGTCCTGGCAGAAAAAAAAAAACAACCACCCCCCCCCCCCAAAAAAACACTCTACTTGATGTTATTATTCTGTTCTCCAGGTCTTTTTCTGTGTCAGACACTGTCTACAGTAGGAGAATAATAGGATTATGGGTGTAAAAATGTCTGTGCCAGTGATGTAATTGTTTAGTGAATATCTTCCAGAGAAGCAGTCTGTCTTAAAGCACATAACTTTGACTTCAGCTGTAATTCTGTCAGTTCTGTGAATCTACTAGAGCCGATTTAGTTTTCATTATGATGTGGAGAGTCTTTGCTGAAATAATTTAGAATAGAATAGAATACTTCAGTCGGAAGGGACCTACAGCGATCATCTAGTCCAACTGCCTGAGCAATTCAAGGCTGACCAAAAATTAAAGCATGTTATTAAAGGCATTGTTCAAATGCCTCTTAAACACTGGCAGGCTTGGGGCATTTTCTTTAAAGATGGATCAATATCATATAACATTACTAAATTGTTTTAGCGAAGCACTACCTGTTGCTAAGGTTTCCTCTGCATAATGCTTACTCTGAGTGCTTTTGATGGAAGGGTATCTGAATGTGTCAGAATGGCTGTGCTATTTAAAAAAAATAAGGCGGGGGTGATATTTTGCTCCCCCCAAAAACTTTGGGGGAGTCTTACAACAAATCATTCTTTGGGCTTTTTTTTTTTCTTTCCTTCCCTGTGATGTTTTTCCCTATAGCATCTGAACTCATCGAAACTAATCATTAATATTTCTTCAGGTTATCCATGTGAGATTGGAAAATGATAATTTTTATTTCATATATGGAAGTCTAGAGGTCTAGAGTACAAAGGGATAAGCTAAGTTTTACTTTTCAAACTGCTCCAGCTGCATGTGGTTCTGAGTGCTCGGTGGATCAGAACCCTGAAGGTCCAGATGGTGACAGAGTGGAGAGAAACGTCCCATCTGAACGTCAGGTGCCACAATCAGAGTTAGTTACCTTGACCTCTCCCAGTGTCAATGGAGCGAAGTAGGTCAGATGAATTGTGCTTGAAAGGCACATGTGTATTGTTTTAAAAGCAACTGCAACCAAAAATACATTATATAGCCTTAAATCTCAAAACCTGATTTGGGAATCACAACCTGATTTTGGGAATTATATTAGTGCATAAAAAGTAAGTCTTTCTTTTGCTTAATTTTTTTTCCAAATCCTAAACCAGATATGAAAAAAAAAAGGCTATATACTTTTGCTATATACATTTGAGTCTCACTGTTTGACTTGTTTACAGTTATGGGATTGCAGAAGGTCTTTGCGTTGAGTTGGGAGTATTTGTAATAAGTTCTGATTCTGACTTTGAATGTTGCTAAAGTATTTTGTAATTCTGTAACACTAAATCATGCCATAGTTTGCAAAATATAAACTAAATAGGAATACATGTTGTGGAAAACAACTATTGTACTGTTACGCAGCACAACTTTTAACGTAGGTACCTAAAATTAGGCTACAGGCTAAAACCAGCCATGCTGAATGGTAATGGAAATTACCTGCCCAGGTTCAGATCCTCAGACTTGAGGATGCTGTTGGGCAAAATGTGAAGCAACACTTCAGTGTTGAACTGGGTTCTGCCATTGCGTACTCTGCCTTGCAGCTGAGGCATGAAGACAGATTATTACAGTGAAAGGTTTAAGCATGTGTGACCTCAAATGAGCAGTGTTTCTTCATCTGTCAAGATAAAATATATCTGTTTGTAGATAACTCTCAGTGCCTTCTACCCTCAGGTCTTGTAAACTGTCGGATAGCCCTTTGTGTGTCAGATCCTCCTTTCACACATACTTTTGTGGTTTGCAACTGTATTATTCATCTCTCCCTTTGTGAGTTACAGGCAGAAAAAGAATATTGAGCGTTGCTGAGTGTGATTAATTTCCAGAGCCTGTGCTCCTCATCAGGCTGGTTGCACGGCAACCTCACTTACAGAATGAGAGAAATGTCCAGTGTCTGCTTATTTTAAATTCTTTCAACTCTAAATATTCAGCTTGGAGAAGCTTGTTCTTTGATACGGTTGTGAATGAGAGCAGCCCCGTCCCCGTGCTTGCTTTAGTCCCTTGAGAGACTGTACGGAGTAGGCTGCCAGAGGTCCTGCTCGTTGAGTTGGAGGGTGGCATAGCAGCAGCCGTGGCCTGGTTGGGAACAAGCTGTGATGTGTCTCCCTTTCCTGTTCCTCTCTCTTCACCAAGCTCATCTGAGCTAGTGCAGACTAGTCATCTTTTTAAGGAAGAAACATACAGTCTTCCAGCCTGGATGATCTGAAGACCTGGTCCCAAAGACGTTGTGTAGCAGGACTGGTAGCCTGTTTTCATTTGGATCCACTTCTTTTTTTTTTGTTGTTGTTGTTGTGCTAGCAGTTCACAATCTTCGTACAACAGCTGACAAGCCTGAGAGTCAGCTTTGCTACTGCTCTTCGTATCTCCCAGGTGTTAACAACTTGTGACCATGTTCAAGACAAGTCACTGTGGTGAAGACATAGTAGTGCAGTGTGTGGCTCCAGACCACTGCTAGCTCACAGCTGCTCTTGTTAACGAGCAACTAGTGCTTGTTGTCTCTGCCTTGTGAGCATAGTCACTGTGCATGAAGCTGCAGCTGGAGTTAGGGAGATGTAACAGTTTAGTTTGCATTTTATCTATCTTTTAACTTCCTTTAGACAGTCTTTGTCATAGACACTTCCTTTCAGCAGCATGTTGCTTAATGCTTTGGTAAAACAAAGCATGAAGCTGACATGATATGGTAAATCTATTGGTTCCTGTTTTAGGATGAGGAAAAAAATCTTATGTAATACAAGTTGGGGTTTTTTTCCCCTCCAGATATGCACAACTTCGCTTTCCTGGCTGGTGCATTTCTGTGCTCTCATGACAAAGATTGCTAATACCAGAAGATGGTAGATAAATAGCTTTACTACTGCTTTTTAGATACACAGCTCAACTCATCTGAAACTACATTTAAATCATAACATTGCATGTAAGACTTGAAAGAGCATTTAATCTTAAGAAAAGACAGTTCAGTTACTGACCCAGAGTAAACTCCCTTTAATGAGCCCTGAAAAGGGATATTTAGTTTGTTTTGCTACATCTCATCAATTTGCAGCTACTAAAGCTCAGTGCAGATTTCAGACCATCTCAAAGAAACAGTTGGTGTTATCAATGGTGTACTGTTGTCTGCAGGGAGGGAGAAATACTGCTGGGTATGGTATGCTCACAAAAAACAGGTGTTGCTTTCAGTAGCCTGAAAAACAATTTTCAGTTTTTTCCATTTCTTCTCTAGAGAAATTATCTTGAGTGCCTATGACAAAGCTGAGTTTCATGTATTTGGGGTGAGGAGGAGTCTCTGTGAAAGCCTTTCATAGGGAAGTCCTTTAAGTATAAACGTTTCTGGTGCAGGGAAAGATTCTCTGAACTGCTGAACGAACTTTGCCAGCCATTGCTTCTGTCTGGATTAAATTGGTTCATTAGCTTGTTTTTCTAGTGTGATAGAATGAATCTAAAATTATAGATTCCTCTTCCTGCTGCCTTGGAGCTAACAAGATGTCCCCATTAGCAAAAGTAAAACATTACTTATAATGAGAATTTGTGACTGCCTTTTGAAGAAGAACAGAGATGGAAAATGATAGCAGAGCTTGCCCCTGTTTGCTCTCTGCGCCGATGGTGTCAATATTGATGCAGAGGTGTTGCGTCTTAGCCACGCAGATATTTGTGCTTCTTCACCCTTCCAAAACAAGTAAGAAACCACTCAGGTCTGTGTCCCCGCAATTGGCAGTTTCTTTTGTAGCCATCTGGTTTCAGTACTGCTGTTGCGGTGCATTGGCTTTTTAAAATTTGCTCTGCGAGAGCTGTACTCTGTGGATCTGCCCTGAGCGAGAGAGAGACCTGTGAAAGCCTGTGTGCAACCACACGCTCACCGGTCGGGGTGCTGGCTCAGTTCCAGTTTACAAGTAGTATCACTGGTTTCATCTGTGTTGGGACTCCCCCCACCTGCGTGAGTAACTCGCTGGGGATGATGACAGACCAGCCAGAGCATTTTTGTTCTCTACTGTATGAGTTTCCATGCATTTCCTATTCTATAGTGTGTTAGTGCCTGCTGGTGGGGGGTGGCTTAGGTAGTGTGGGTGGGAGAAGAAGTTTCCATGTTACTCTGTGACTGAAGGCTTCAAAAGCGTCTTTGTAAGTTAGAAACCAGATGGCTGTAGTGTAAATCATTGAAGATATTTGCTGTTTGTATCGAGATAGGGAAGATCTTTTAAAGAAAGAACATCCTTCAGGAATAAGGGAAAGAAAGAGAAAGCAAAGTAAGCTTTTAGTAGCTACAGTCATCAGGTTTGGTTTCCAGTCCCCGTTGGTCTTTAATAAACACAATAAAACCCTTCAGTCCTGCTTATGTTACAGCAACCTTTTTCTTTCCATATTTGATAGATTTGATTTCTTCCAGATGTAATACTTGTTTTGCAAATTCTTGCTAGCAGTTGTAGTCGTATTTCATTATAATTTATTATAATGGGTTTTTTTATTAGAATAGATGACACTTTCTTGGGTAAGAAAAGATGGCCCTGTGCTGGGGATTGTATCTTGAGACGACTCAATACAAACTTTTTCTTGCTCCCCTGCAGACGTCTCTCTTACCTCTAATATGTCATGTTTGTTTCTCTGCTCTCATTTTTCAGTTGTAAGACAGGCATGCTGTTGTGCATACTGCCACAACTGTTTGACACACAAATGTATTAAAGATGAGGCAGGAGAAACTAGTCTGGACTACTAGTGGGGACTACATTAAAAATGCCTTTAAGTTATTATTTTTCTGTATCTGTGCAGCACCTTTCAGCTTTCAAGATCTCCACCAGCATTTTGCAGACCCTGCTCTGTATTTTTAGAGTCCCTTCTGAGACCAAGAACAGCAATTCTTGTAGAGTGCTGAATGTGCAGCAGTACTGAGGTGGCTTTTGATGGAAAGCAAAATCTCTGGTTGGGTGGGGTTTTTTGTTTGGGTTGTGGTAGTTCTTTCTCCTACCCCTTCCTTGTTCTTCCTGTCTGGGGATCTTGGAGAGCCATGGATCTAAAAGCACCTTGTGTGGAACTGAATTCAGTTTATTTGAGCTCTGTCTGATCTTCTGTTTAAGAAGAATAAATTAAATAAATTAGTAAGTTATAGCTTTCTGTGTTTTAAGTGTTTTCAATTTTCACATCTCTTTATGTGAACACCAAGCATACTACAGTAATATATATGTATTCTGATTTTTTGTTTGTTTATTTGTTTCAATTCTGTGGCTTGTTTTAATTCTTCTATTGTTCCATTGCAGGGTAAGATTTGGTTAATAGATTTTAACCCATTTGGCGAAGTAACAGACTCATTGCTGTTTACGTGGGAAGAACTGACGTCTGGGAAAAACCTGAAAGGAGACCAGAGTGAAGGGGAAGCAACAGAACAGGTACAGCCCTGTGGTGAGGGAGGCTGGCTAACAAATCCAACAGGCGTTATGGCCTTTTATTTTTTTCTTTTATTTTTTTGTTATAATCAAATTGTGATGCAAATCCCATTGAAGTAAATGGTTGTCCTTAACTCATGAAATGTAAACTCTTTGTAAGTAGAATCTGCCTTATTCAACAGTAGTTAATCTCAACAAGTATCACATGCTAGTTTTAGATGCCTGCAAGGGAATTTTCAGTTCAAACAGTACAAGTCCATATTGCAGCTTTGACCTCGTTGCAAAGAAGATGCCCTGAAACTTGCTTTTGTGCACTTTTGATGGAGTCTTTTCAATTTCTCTTAAAATCTGTTACTTTGCTATTTAATCACCTAAAGTTCTGCTTTGCTCCTGATACCTGTCATACAGTTTCCCAGAGCTCCAGATTCATGTTTGAGGGGACACAAAAAGAAGCTTAACTTCTGTCTCTTCCTCATATCGAATACCCTCAGGGAAGCCTTGTCCTCTGGTTGAACTCCTTGGACTTGCAGAGCAGGGCTTTTCTATCCCTCTTCCAAGCTGCATTGCCTTCAAAAAACCAAATAACTTCCCCTTAATGCAGAGAGGGAGGAATAGTCTTCATTTATTTGCATTCCATCTTTTTTTTTTTTTTTTTTTTTCCACTGCATGCTTGAGACTGAGTCCTCACGTCTTAACCAGTCCTTGGACAGCTGGATAGAAGATACAAAGTAGCATGTTACTTGATCCTGGGAAACACTTGGTAGTTGTCTGAGGAGAGATGGCTAGTCAGATATCATGGGCTTTTCTTTATTTTTTAGTTGTTAAGCTGCATTAGAGATAACTGAAATGACATGCTTCATTGAGCTGATTTTTAACGTCTGAGCTTTGCTTTAGTTCTGTTGCGATTTTCATAACACATTGAAAAGGAAATACACCACACTGCAGGCTAACATTCATGCCATTTTCTCTTAGTCTCACCATGTGGCTACTGCTGTATGAAAACCTATTCAATGAACCTTCTTGCTAAAAGCTGTGTCTCCTTTGTTAAAACACACTCCCAATTCTTGAGCTATGCATGGGACACCTGAATTTTGGTTTGAGGATTTCTTTTTCTCAGTGCCAGACCCTTTACACAGCTTCCTGTGGTATAAGCCTGAATGAAAATCAGACTGATTTGTCTTCATGCCTCAGCTTACATGCAATCACAGAGTCTGGTGTGAAGTTACTGAACTTCTGTCTTTAAAATGAAGCAGCTTATTGCCATACAGTGGGCAATTAAGTTGCATGTCAGTGTGTTGAACTGAAAATTATATCAGGTTACACAAAACCTGTTGCTACAATTGAATGTTTAGAGATATTTTTTATATTTTTACGGATATTTTTTTTTATATTTTACGGATATTTTTTCTTTCAGTAAGTAAATTGGTTGGAAAGCTTAGATCATGATTTCAGTAAGATTATATTTGCAAACATGGGTTTAAACAAGGAACCTGTGAAGACAAGTTTAGAGATTCTATCATAAAAATTATCATAGAATCATAAAATAGTTTGGGTTGGAAGAGGCCCTTAAAGGTCATCTAGTCCAACACCCCTGCAGTGAGCAGGGATATCTTCCACTAGGTCAGGTTGCTCAGAGCCCCGTCCAACCTGACCTTGAATGTTTCCAGGGATGGCACATTACCACCTCTCTGGGCAACCTGTGCCAGTGTTTCACGACCCTCATCATAAAGAATTTCTTCCTTATATCTAGTCTAAATCTACCCTCTTTTAGTTTAAAACCATTGTCCCTCATCTTATCACAACAGGCCCTGCTAAAAAGTTTGTTCCCATCTTTCTTATAAGCCCCCTTTAAGTACTGAAAGGCCACAATAAGGTCTCTCTGGACTCTTCTCCTCTCCAGGCTGAACAACCCCAACTCTCTCAGCCTGTCCTCTTAGGAGAGGTGCTCCAACCCTCTGGTCATCTTTGTGACCTCTCTGGACCTGCTCCAACAGGTCCATGTCCTTCTTATGTTGGTGGCCCCAGAGCTGGATGCAATATTCAAGGTGGGGTCTCACCACAGCAGAATAGCGGGGCAGAATCACCTCCCTCGCCCTGCTGGCCATGCTTCTTTTGATGCAGCCCGGGATATGGTTGGCCTTCTGGGCTGTGAGTGCATATTGCCAGCTCATGTCCAGTTTTTCATCTACTGGTACCCCCAAGTCCTTCTCAGCAGGGGTGCTCTTAATGCCTTCATCCCCCAGCCTGTGTTGATACTGGGGATTGCCCTGACTCAGGTGCAGGACCCTGCACTTGGCCTTGTTGAACCTCATGAGGTTCGCACAGGCCCACTTCTCGAGCTTGTCCAGTTCCCTCTGGATGGCATCATGTCCCTCAGGCATGTCAACTGCACCAGTCAGCTTGGTGGTGTCAGCAGACTTGCTGAGGGTGCACTCGATCCCACTGTCTATGTTACTGATGAAGATCTTGAATAGTATTGGTCCCAATACCAACCCCTGAAGGACCCCAATTGTCATTGATCTCCATCTGGACATTGAGCTGTTGACTGCTACCCTCTGGATGTGACCAACCAATTCCTCATCCACCGAACAGTCCACCCAACAAATCCATATCTCTCCAATTTAGAGAGTTGTGGGGGACTGTGTCAAAGGCCTTGCAGAAGACGACATCTTTTGCAGGTAGACAACATCTGTAGCTCCTCCCTTGTCCACGGATGTAGTCACTCCATAATAGAAGGCCACTAGGTTGGTTAGGCAGGGCTTGCCCTTGGTGAAGTTGTGCTGACTGGCTCGAATCACCTTCCTGTCCTCCATGTGCCTTAGCATAGCTTCTAGGAGGATCTGTTCCATAATCTTCCCACACGCAGAGGTGAGGCTGACAGGTTGGTAGTTTGCAGGGTACTCCTTTCTACCCTTTTTAAAAATGGGTGCCATGTTTCCCTTTTTTCAGTTACCAGAGACTTCACCTGACTGCCATGAACATCGTGGAGAATGGCTTGGAAGCTACCTCAGCCAATTCCCTCAGGACTCTGGGATGCATCTCGTTGGGTCCCATAGACTTGTGTATGTTCAGGTTCCTCAGGTGGTCACGAACCTGATCTTCTCTTACAGTGGGAGGGACTTTGCTCCCCCAGTCCCTGCCTTGCAGTCCTTCCACTCAAGAGGTGTGGGAAGAGAGGTTGCCAGTGAAGAGGCAAAAAAGTTGTTAAATACCTCAGCTTTCTCCTTTTCTGTTGTTACCAATTTGCCAGTGTTGCTCATCACAGGGGGTGTGCTTTCTTTGACCTTCCTTTTCTAGCTGACATGCCTGTAGAAGCCCTTCTTAGTATTCTTTGCATTCCTTGCCAAGTTTAGCTCCAGCTGTGACTTGGCCTTCCTGAATCCATCCCTACACAACCAGGCAGCGTCCCTATACTCTTGCCAGGATACCTGTCCCTGCTTCCACTGCCTGTGCATCTTTCTTGCCCTTTAGTTTGACCAGCAGGTCTCGACTCAGCCATTCTGGTCCCTTGCCCTCCTTTCCTGATTTCTTACACCTGGGGATCGAGAGCTCTTGGGCTTAAAGGATCCTTAAAGATCTGCCAGCTCTGTTCTGCTCCCTTTCCCCTGAGGGTGGTTTCCCAGGGGTTCCTATTAAATGACTTCTTGAAGAGCTGGAATTTTGCTTTCCTAAAATTCAGGGTCCTGACTTTACTCTTCCCCTGACCTCTGTCCCTCAGGACTGTGAACTCCGCCAGTGCGTGATCACTGCAGCCCAGGCTGCCTCCAATCTTCATGTCTCCAATTAGCTCACTTGCATTGGTGACCATCAGGCCCAGTATCGCATCTCCTCTGGTGAGGCTGTCTATCACCTGGCTTAAGAAGTTATCTTTGATGGGTTCCAGGAGTCTCCTGGATTGCCTACAGCTTGCCATGGTACTTTCCAGCAGATGTCAGGGTGGTTGAAGTCCCCCAGCAGGATGAGAGCCTGTGAGCGTGATGCCTTGTGTAGCTGGAGTAAGAAGGCTTTGTCAATAGGCTCCTCTTGATTGGGCGGCCTGTAGTAGACACCAACTACAAGGTTCCCTTTGTCGCCTCAGTCTCTTATTCTTACCTGTAGGCTTTGAACCTGCTCGTGGCTATTCTTCAGAGACAGCTCTTCACACTGTATCCATGTCTTGGTGTAGAGGGCAACGCCTCCACCCCTCCTTCCTCGCCTATCCCTTCTGAACCACCTATAGCCGTCGATAGCCACGCTCCAGTCTTGAGATTTGTCCCACCAGATTTCAGTAATGGTAACTGGGCTGTAGCTTTCTAGCAGCACAGTGGCTTCCAGCTCCTCCTGTTGTGTGCATTGGTGTAGAGGCACTTCAGCTGGGCTGTTGGCCATGTCACCTTCTTAGAGGAACATCCCGTAACTCCTTTGGGGTATTTCACTGGTGTTTCCCTATTGGCTCCTATTACCTCAGGAGCCCCTGGCTCATCTCCATAAGACTGCGAGTGTGCTGCAGTGTAGCCAGCATGTCTCAGAGCAACAAGGCTGCTGGCTTTCGCTAGCACCCTGTCTCTCTCTGTCAGTGAGCCTCGCTAACTTGTGAGCAGAGACCCTCTTCCCCCATTCAGAAAGGGGAACCCCACCTGATGCCAGCAAGGCTGTCACCATGTAGGCCATCCCATTATCAAAAACCCCAAAATTGTGGTGACATGAGCCATGTATTAATAGATTGGGCGCGTCTGTTTCTTCCTATATCTCTGCCTGCAACTGGGAGGAGAGAGTTAAAAATAACCTGTGCTCCAGATTCCCTTACCAACCGTCCCAAAGCCCTGAAGTTTCTTTTGATCCCACTTGGACTACACGTTGCCACCCACATGGAAGAACAGCAATGGGTCCAGGGTCATACCCTGCACCTGTTCATACCCCAAAATAGTCCTAGGGTCATACGAAGCTAGGAACTTTCCTAGCGATGTCCTGAACCTGGGCCCCAGGGAGGCAGCAGACTTCCCTAAGAGGAGGGTCTGGCCAGCATATTGGACCCTCTGTTCCACTCAAAGGGAGTTGCCTACAACTGTAACCTGTCTTTTCTTCCTTGTGGAGGTGATCATCATACAGGGGGTGGGCCTTTCTGAGCTTGGTGGCACCTCTGGTAAAGATGGACTGTCATCCACATCATCATCATCCGCTGATGGGCCTTCCACATCCAGAGCCTTGTACCTGTTGTACAGAGGCACCTGGAAGGGTGGGGTGAGCAAGGAGGGGGCTTGCCTGGCACCCCGAGCGTGGACTTGCCTCCATTTGCTCTTCTCCTTTAAGCTACTGCCTTCAGCCTCTTGGCGACAGGATACAAGATCCCCTTGATCTTGTTTTTTTTTTTTCTTTTTTTTCCTGGTGGTTGTTCCCATTTCTGTCTCAGGCAGGGCAGAGCGTGGTTCCACCAGTCTCTCTCGGGCTTACTGATGCTCCTTAACCTTTCTGCTTCCTCTTGTACCTCTGCCACCGGGCTGAGCAGATCATCCACCTGGTCCCATCTCACGCTGCTCTTCTCACTGCTGCCATCCGGTACCAGCAAAAGGCTCTGGCACTCCCTGCAGCCTGAGACCTGGATGGCTGCACGTTTTTGTGGGAGCTCTGTCTGGGTTGCCACATCCTTCCTGCCAAGCGCAGAGGGCATGGCTTTCCGCTGGGTGGATACCATAGCTGCGTTCCTCCTGAGAGGGTGACGAACACTGATTTTTATTTTTTTTTTAATTTTATTTTTTATTTAAAGATTTTCTTTATCCACGTATTTATGTACATGCTTTTGCCCAAAGTTACTTATACCTCCATTATTACAGCACTGTTATAAGCGTACCTATATTAAATGTATTAATAATTGATACATTGTAGAAGCTTTAAAGTGAGGGAATGAATGCATTTATTTGACTGTTATTAACATTTTAACTTTTGCTCTTAAGTGTGCAGTTTTTAATAAGAATACCACAGCTTTTAGGAGGTGCAGGTTTAGTTGAATGAATGTCAAATAAACTTTTTGGCAAAGTGACTCAGACCATCTCACAGAGGAGTTCAAGAAACATTGCTAGCTTTACTCACATACACTGTTCTTGTCTTATCCAATATTTTTTTCCACAGGACTATCCAGTTTTCCGTTGTACGAACAGTAAGGTTACTGTCCAGCCTAGTCCATACCTGAGTTACCGACTGCCGAAAGATTTTGTGGACCTTTCTACAGGAGAGGATGTTCACAAATTAATCGACTTTCTTAAACTGGTAAGAAGTAGTACAAAAAATTTCTGACCTTTCATGTATGTGAAATGGCAACGTCAAAGTGCCTGGAATTGTGCTTTTGTAGTTAACATAGGTTATACCATCACAGAATGAATAATGTATGAAGTCATGAAACCATCATACAATGTATTGTTGGGCTGATGTATAATTTTTTTTCAAGTCATGAAGAGCAAGCTTTCGTACAGATCTCACTTCAGTTAATTTTTTGTTTCTGTAGGGGAAGCAATGCATGTAGTTTGACAAATCTTACTGAAGGACCTAGCTGTTTTCTTTCTTATTTAAATGTAAATACAAATATAGTCTAAATGGAAATTTATTTTTTTAATTGCTGAAACTAATGCTTTTTAAGAACTTCTTTAAAAGTTAGAAGATAAGTATACGAGGAAAAAGCCGTAAGCACTCGATCCTTTTTCAATACAATTTCTTTGTTCCTTTGATCAGTGACATCTTTGGAAGATAGGGAGGGGAGGGCAGTTTCATCTTGACCACTGACTTCTGCCACGGCCATCATATTTTCTGGTTCTTGTGTAGTCTGTTGGCTAATGTACAGGGCAATTCTCGTTCTTTACTGGAAATAAAATCCAATAGTTTGGGATGGGGGAGAGAGTTGATGTTGCTCTGTTCTATTTGCTGGAAATATTATCTCTGACCATTCAAAAAAATGGCTTAGAAATGCAGTCATTGTCTAATATCCATTGTATCTGGAAATACTTGTCATGATTTATTAGTGCTCTTACTTCAGATAACTATGTCCTAACGTTATGAACTCTCCTGTTCCATTGACAGAAAAGAAATCAGCAAGATGATGACTGAGGTATCAAGAAGCATTACACTGAATTACAAGCAAGAAATCGGGCAAAAGCTCTATTTATCATAACTATTAAGCTATTGATTTAAAGAAAACCTGCTTTTTATAGTCAATGAAAGAACTGAAGAGCTGTTTATCCTGTGCGTCTGTTGGTTTACATAAAAGTGTAGAAAAGCTTTTTCAGGGACACGTGAAAGGTCGGGGTGAGTTCTCACTGGACTCCAGGCTAAATGCAACTGTACCATGGTGGAAGCAAGCAACAGTCTGAGTGCAACTGAACGACTGCTTTCCCATCTCATAATGTGAAGATTGATGCCACTGAAGTTTGCCGTCGGACTCTCCAGTGATAAATATGACAACATTTAATGCTTGTGCAGTTAAAACATCAAGCATTCTCTGAATTTAGGCACAGTCTTGCTTAAAATATAGTATAGTCACAAGGAAAGAACGGAATGTACATTTTTTTTTTTTCTGTAGTAACCTTTTAAAATTGTAAATTGACTTTGTTTTGGGAGCACTTCTCATCCTTCCTTTATGTAAAAACAGAAAAAAGTGGAGAAGGTATTGGTTTTTTTCTTTATGAGGCCTAATACTTCATTTCAGACAACAGCTACAGTAAACTATTTAAGGTTTGAAGAATTTGCATTTCAGGAATTTGAAATTCTGAATGCATTTCAAGTAAAGTATTGTTTTCACAGCAGCTAAAGCTATGAAATTTGTTAAACTTCACCAAATTTCATTTCATTTTCACAGTAAAGCTTTCTTGAAACTTATTTTTTAACATCAATACATATCAGACATCAGCTGTGGCTTTAATACAAATAGTTAAACATAACATTGACCTGTAATTTTATATGTGGACTCAGTCTTGTTTCTTTTGTATCATGTCTCTGAGTTTCTTAAGAAAATGATTATTCTTTCAGCTCTTAAAATTCTGTATTCATTTGGTACTTCATGTTCTTTGTATAAATGGAAGCTTCACTAAATCTGGAGAAACAGAAGCTCTTGTTACCAATTGCTGTTATTGTGGGGGGTGGAGAAGGGGCAATTTCGGACGAAGAACAAACTAACTTGGATATAGGCGTTTGCATGGCATCAATAGTTTGCTAACAGTATGCACAATTCCCATTGAAATGAAAAGACATTTGGAGGTGCTCATAGCCCCTGGAAATGGGTTCCTGTTTCGAACCAGTTATGTGATATTTTTTGTGTGTATATAAGGCTGTTCATATTTCTTTGCCTTGCTTGTGCTGGCAAATTGATATGGTGCTCAGTTACAATCTGTTCTTAGATGTTAAGTCTGAGCTTAGATGTTAAATTATTACTTACTGTCTTATTTAGCTTCAGTTTTGAATTAATACTTACTCTGGTTAAAGATAATGCAGATTAAGAACCCAGTTCTATCAAATACATTGATGAAACATCACATATGACAGCTCCTCGACTCTGAGAGTACAAGATCTGCCCTACCCTTTTCTTCTGAAGCGATGGAATCTCCTTCTCAATAGCTTTTTGTACACAAATTAGATGATCATTTGCTCAGGGCTGGGCTATATACCTAATTGTGCCATACTGTAGGACTTTGGATGAGTTTTCCTCGCCCTTATCAGAGAGATTATTTGAGTATAAATGTCTCTAAATCAGATAGGAACTTCAAAATGTAGAAAGTCAGCAAAGCTTTCCTTTTTTCTTTTAAAGCTTCTAGCCATAACTTAAACTATTGTGGTGATCTAACCACACTTCCTTTAAACAGATAACGCCCTGGAATTTCCAGCAGCTTCATAAATGCTTCTGAACTACAGATTACTGTCTTTAAAAAAATATCAAGTCTTGGTTTAAAGCTGTAAGAGAGTTTCCTGCATCTTTTTTTTTGTGGCCTCTGCTGATTAATTTACCATTATCATGGGTTTCTGTGCTGGAAATTAACCAGAACATATACAGTATTGGGACCAGTTTGATGGGACCCTGTACACTCTGGAGTGTTCCTTTAGGCGAGTAGGCTGTAGCTGTAGCCTATTAACAGTCCTTTACACTGGAAAAGGTTGCCCAGGGAGGTGGTAGATGCCCCATCCCTGGAAACGTGCAAGATCAGGTTGGACAGGGCTCTGAGCAACCTGATCTAGTTGAAGATGTCCCTGTTCATTGCAGGTGGCATTGGACTAGGTGATGTTTAAAGGTCCCTTTCAACCCAAACTGTTCTATGATTCTATGACTTTATTATTTATCCTGAAAATGGCATCACCAAGTGAACTGACCATAAGCTGTGCAGACCTCATAGACCTGCTGCCAGCTTTCATACTTTTTCAAGAACTGCAATCTTCTGTGGGTGCTCTGCGTTTATAGTCGAGCTCTTCTAGGACAAATTGTGGTGGAATCAGACACTGGCCAAGCACCTGGCTCCCTAAACAGCTTTGCTGGTTGCTAGCCTGTGCTGGTCCTCTAGTTAAAGGACCGCCATAATACCATGCTGTGCTGCTTCTGTCTCCAACCCAGTGCCCTCTGGCACAGCCTACCCCTCCATCCCTCCTCAGTTTCAACAGTTGTTTAACATACTCAAAGACTTCTCTTTGTAGTTCATATGCTAGTGATCAGTGAATTCAAAATTTGTTTTTCTCCCCTATGATTTGCTAACAGATGACCAATCTGAATTAATGGACTGCTCGACCAAGCTATCAAACACTGAGAGAAGCTGTATTTCAGAGTTGCAGGAATTTATGCCACTTCCTCTGGGCTTAGTCTTAATGAAGACCATAAAAGGTAGCAGAGCAAAAATACTAGTCCCGTGTTCAGGTTCTGAACTAGAAAGAGTCCCCACTATAAAAATCTGTTGTACATAATCAGACTCCCCGAAATACCATATCCTTACAATTTAAATACATACTTTACATTTACTTTGCTTCTTTCTCCAACTTCAGGTGACCAGACGTTGAATTTTTTTTTGTCTGCTAAATTAAAGATTCCTTTTCTAAAAGAATTTTCATCCCATATGACCTTTTGATCTGTGAAGATGATTAACAAACATATTCCTCTTGGGGAGGTGAGGGAGCTAATGTTGATACATTAAAAATGCTTCAGATCGGTTTTAAACTGAATAATATATGACAGTATATTCTTTTTCAGGTCATCATAAAATCGGTTCCTGCCTCTAGACATCATACAGAAGTTTGAAGATAAAAAAAATCCAGTTGTTCAGGTCCTTATGTGATTCAGTGATACGATCACCATTTGCTGAGTAAGGGCAAACTATATACTATATATTCTTAGTTATATGCTTAAAGCATTATATAATGATACTTGTAATCTCCCCTAGTTAGAGGGAGGTAGCACGCAGTCGTTTTACACAGATCATATGCTTGCCAAACTTGTAGGAAGCCTGACTGTGTCTAATGGCGTGAGTGGAGCGAGGCTCAGTTCTTGGACTGCAGCTCTGCCAGGAGCACCGAAGACTCTTTGATGTCTCACAGCTAATGATCACGATATTTAATCTCCCAGGTGCGTAGTGGGGATCAGGATTCCAGTAACCCTGTAAGCAGTAGTTATTAACACGTGCTGGCTTAGTTCGGGATTTGGAATAATGCTTCTGTCCTGGGCTGCAGACGGTCTGCTCTTTTTGTACTCCTTTGACTCCTCTCTTTCCAGTACTCTCCTCATCTTTCCTGACCCACCACTCTAATTTTTGGGCGAATGTTAAGATGAGAATAAACAGCAGCATAGGTAATACTCATCTGAATTTAAAAACCTCTCTCTTCATGCACTTTTCCTACCATTTTAGAAAGAGATTTTCTGAGTGGTGCTCTGTAATATCTGCTAAGAAACCCTAAAAATAGGGGAATAGTAGCCACCTCTGAGTCTCAGTAAAATGAATTGATTTTGGTCACAGTGTATGGCTTGTAAAATCCTCATAACTGCATCTGATGTTCTTAGCTAGAAATTTCACGTATCTCTTGTTGCTGATGTCTGGGATGCAGCGCTGGCCAGAAAAAAGGTGCCCAGTGAGATGCAGTTCAGATGCCCATTTAAGCAACACAGACTGTTGGACTGAACAGTCATGGTTTTCCTCCTGAAAAGGAGGGAGTTGCCAGCTGAATGGGTTCCAAGATAAATCAGTGGTAGTGTGGAGATGGGTAATTGCGTGGCACAGATCTGTGTAAAGATACATCTGGTAGCTTTGTACACGACTGAGTTAGTTTAGCTTTCACAGACTGTCCCAAATCTGAAGTGTCAAATAGCTGGAGAAGACCAGGGGGCATCTGTCCATGAGTGTAAATGGGCAAATCGACCTGGCAACTGGTAAATAACTTCAACCTTAGAGGCCAAGGTTATACAATTCAAGTCATGTCTGGATAGCAAATCTGTCCCTTAAAGAAATAATGTTGAACTAAAATACATATTTTTGGCTAAGAGAAGGTGGGCCTTAAAGTGTAATACCAGGACAGACCATAGTGTGTTTGATTCATGATAGTAACTTGGTAATGCTGGTATTTAGAAGCGTAATAAATCTATCTTAACAACAAAAGTTGCCTGTATGTTGAATTAACAATGTCTTTATTTCTGTTTGTTGATGACCTCTGTAAAGAGAAGTTCTCCAACTTGTAGTCATAATGAAATTATATAGAATTAAAATAAGACTTGTTGCCTTAACTGGGGTGTTTTGTGCAGACCTGAAGCTTTCTCAAAGGCACAGAGTCATAGAATCATCTAGGTTGGAAGGGACCTTGAAGATCATCAAGTCCAACCATCAACCTAACACTGCCAAAACCACCACTAAACCGTGTCCCTCAGCACCACATCTGCCCATCTTTTAAATACCTTCAGGGATGGCGACTCCACCACTTCCCTGGGCAGCCTGTTCCAATGTTTGGCAACCCCTTCTGTGAAGAACTTTTTTCTAATATCCAGGCTAAACTTCCCCTGGTGTAACTTGAGGCCATTTCCTCGTGTCCTATTGCTTGTTTCTTGGGAGAAGAGACTGACCCCCCTCACTACAACCTCCTTTCAGGTACCTGTAGAGAGTGATAAGGTTTCCCCTCAGCTTCCTTTTCTCCAGAATAAGCAACCCCAGTTCCCTCAGCTGCTCCTCATAAGACTTATTCCCCAGACCCCTCACCAGCTTTGTTGTCCTTCTCTGGACATGCTCCAGCACCTCAATGTCCTTCTTTTAGTGAGGGGCTCAAAACTGAACACAGTACTCGAGGTGGGAACTCACCAGTGCTGAGTACAGGGATGATCACTTCCCTGGTCCTGCTGGCCACACTATTCCTGACACAGGCCAGGATGCTGTTGGCCTTCTTGACCACCTGGGCACACTGCTGGCTCGTGTTCCTTAAGCAGTAAAGTGTTATGATATATTTTTATGGTAATAAAGACATTGGCACCAGAGTAAGAGTTCTTTTCTGGGGGAAGGCAGGGCCCTGCTGTGTCTCAGTGTGCTGACTGTTGTAGCACTGTACTCCCTTGGTACCAAGAGTGTTTTGACTGCTGTTCGGTCCCCTTAATAGCTGACCAGGCTTCTTCCAGCGATGTGTTTTCGCAGGTTGTAGGAAAAGGTTGGTTGACTAGTAGGTCAGAAATACTGACTTCTCAGAACCTTTCTCCAGGGAAGCGTGCTAGTTACAAATAAACTTTCAGGAGAGATTTGTGACTCCTAAACAGCATTTCTAGCCAAGAGAAAGAAAACAATCAATACTTGTTATTTCTAGTCTTTATGGCTCAAATCCCGATGGTGGAGAGGGTTGAAATTTTGGGTTCTGTCTTAGCTTCTGCTGTGAAACTCTATGTCCTGCCAGACTGTTGCATTTCATTGATGTAAATGAATTATTCATTGGAGCTGGGACTGTAAGAGGCAGGAGAGAGAATAAAGCAACATATTAAGCTAAAACGTCTGTACACTGGTATGAGGAATACACTGGAGGAACTCGATGTCAATATATGTCAAAAATGGTTGATGGGCATTGCAGAGACTCTGGGTTTAAACTGCAGCACCGAAACAGAGACCCGTGGTTCAGGATGGGCTGGAGGCACAATGGTGAGCAGTAACAGCGTCTGTATTTCCAAAGACTGGGAATTGTTGAATGCTTTGGGTTGGAAGGGACCTTAAAGATCATCGAGTTCCACCCCTCTGCCATGGTCAGGGACACCTTCCACCAGACCAGGTTGCTCAAAGCCCCATCCAGCCTGGCCTTGAACACCTCCAGGGATGGGGCAGCCACAGCTTCTCTGGGCAGCCTGTGCCAGTGTTGCACCAACTTTGTAATGGAAAAAATTCTTTAATGTCGATCTAAACTTACCGTCTTTCAGTTTAAAACTGCTTCCCCTTGTTCTGCCACTACAGACCTTGGTAAAAGGTCTCTCTCCATCTTTCTTTAAGCCACCTTTGAGTACTGAAATGCCGCAATGTCTCTTTGGAGCAAATGTTCTCCAGGCTGGACAACCCCAACTCTCTCAGCCTGTCCTCACAGCAGAGGTGCTCCAGCCTTCTGATCATTTTTGTGGCCTCCTCTGGACTTGCTCCAACAGGTCCATGTCTTTCCTTTTGTCATGGTTTGGGCTGGACAAGCTGAGGGCCCCAGAGCTGGATGCAGTACTGCAGGTGGGGTCTCACCAGAGTGGCGTAGAGGTGCAGAATCCCCTCCCTTGCCCTGCTGGCCACGCTGCTGGGGATGCAGCCCAGGATGCGGTTGGCTTTCTGGGCTGCAGGCACACCTTGCTGGCTCATGCCCAATTTTTCATCCACCAGTACCCCCAAACAATGAAGTCTGGTGGAAATGGGAGGTATTCACTACCTGGGTATCTGTTGGGAAAGTACCCAACATGGGAAGACTTGAAAAGACAGAGTTAATGGACTTTTTTTTTTCCCCCAAGAGACAGAGTTTGTATTTCAGAAGGTACAGGGTGTTATTCTAGAGTTGGCTGTTCTGGATTAAAGTCAGGCTTGTCAGAGGTGGCTAAAAATCTTGAAGTCAGAGGTAATTTAGGTGAAAGTGGCTGTGGAGTTGGCGTTTGGTGCTCTTGAGAAAGCAGAGAGATGAGAGAAGCAGAATAATCTCCTCAAAAGGCAGTTTCAGTCAGTGTGGGCGTTGGTGCCTTGGGTCCCTTTGGGAGATGATGGGTGGAATAACTGAAGAGAGGTCCTTCTTTTAATGGCCCAGCAGCAATCTCCCAATGTGACTTTAAAATGGCACAGTGAGGACTTGTGAGGATCAATCAAAATGAAACCGCAGAAATTGGAAGGAAAGGCATGTGATTAAGTGGGAAAAGGAGATGGAGAAAAAATGATGGCTGATTCGGAGAAAACATGTATTTAACGTTTTCTTTGCCTCACTATATCCTTTTTACAAGCAAAAGAAGGAAATGAACTAAATTATCACAATGTAGCAGAAAAATTGCACTTGGAATAGTTATCGGTATGTTGCCGGAGAGGGTATTTTGAGTGAGACTACTATACTTTTTGTTGTAGGGCCTGTATTTTTCCACAACTTCATTAATGAGTGGAGCAGTGAAATAAATAGCCAGTATAAAAATCTGCGATTGTCACCGACTTGAGAATAGATGCAGGCACTTTCCAGGGCTGTATCAGAATGTGAAATGACCATAATACGCAGGAAAAAAGGCCTGAAATAACAGGAAGAAATTTGATAAAGGCGAGCGTAAAGTGCTATAGTTAGGAGGAGAAATCAGACATTCAAGTACAAAATGAGGAAAGAGCTGGCAGAGCAGCAGTACAGTGGGAGTGGATAAGTTACAGTAGAGATCATTAAATGCAAGGCAATAGTAAGCTGTTGGGGGAGGAAAAAAGCGGGTGTCGTTCTGGGCTAGCAGGAGAGAGCGGTGGATGAAATGAGAGAGGTTATTTTGTTTGATGTGGGGATGGTGTACTGCAATGTGTCATGTTAAGTACGATATTGCAAAAAATACCTTGGTCATCGGAGAGCAGCTGCAGATTGAATCATAGAACCGTAGAATATGACTGAGGGTAGGATGGCTCTCCAGAGGGATTTGGAGAGGCTGGATCAATGGGTCAAGGCCAGTGGTATGAGGTTCAACAAGGTGTATTGGGTTTGCGTGGCAAGTTTTTGGTAGCAGGGGGGCTACTGTGAGAAGCTGCTAGAAGCTGTCCCCATGTCTGATAGAGCCAATGCCCGCCAGCTCCAAGATGGACCCACCGCTGGCCAAGGCCAAGCCCATAAGCGATGGCGGTAGCGCTTCTGTGATAATATATTTCAGAAGGGGGGAAGTGAAACCTTTGCAACAGCAACTGCAGCCAGAGAACAGCGGAGTGAGAATATGAGAGGAGAGAAACAACTCTGCAGACACCAAGGTCAGTGAAGAAGGAGGGGAGGAGGCGCTGGAGCAGAGATTCCCTGGCAGCCTGTGGTGAAGACCATGGTGAGTCAGGTTATCCCCCTGCAGCCCATGGAGGTCCTCGGTGGAGCAGATATCCATCTGCAGCCTGTGGAGGACCCCATGTCAGAGCAGATGGATGCCTGAAGGAGGCTGTGACCCTGTGGAGAGCCCGTGCTGGCACGAAGGAATGGGCTGCAAAGATGTTGCAAGTGGTACTAGTGTCAGCATCTTCCCCCAGTGCTCTGGAGCACCCACTGGTGTCCCACCAGGCACAGGAAGGATTCCCACTCCCAAGGTCGATCCGGCTGGGGGCTTTTTGCAACTCTCGGGTGCCCCTGAGATGGCTCTGAGCTGCAGGAGGGAAGGGGTGGGCTGTGGTGGTGTCCCTGGTAGGTGTGACCACCCGGTGGGGCCGGGAAGCAGGTCTTTCTCACACACTCAGGGAACAGCCAACCGATCACCAGCTCTGGGGTCAGGAAGGAATTCCCCCCCACACACACCCCCCGGGACAGATTGGCACTGGTTCCTGGGGTTTTTTTCCGCCTTCCTCTGCAGCACTGAGCATGCCCTTTTCCTACCATTTTAGAAAGAGATTTTCTGAGTGGTGCTCTGTAATATCTGCTAAGAAACCCTAAAAATAGGGGAATAGTAGCCACCTCTGAGTCTCAGTAAAATGAATTGATTTTGGTCACAGTGTATGGCTTGTAAAATCCTCATAACTGCATCTGATGTTCTTAGCTAGAAATTTCACGTATCTCTTGTTGCTGATGTCTGGGATGCAGCGCTGGCCAGAAAAAAGGTGCCCAGTGAGATGCAGTTCAGATGCCCATTTAAGCAACACAGACTGTTGAACTGAACAGTCACGGTTTCCAGCTTTCAGGAGGGAGTTGCCAGCTGAATGGGTTCCAAGATAAATCAGTGGTAGTGTGGAGATGGGTAATTGCGTGGCACAGATCTGTGTAAAGATACATCTGGTAGCTTTGTACACGACTGAGTTAGTTTAGCTTTCACAGACTGTCCCAAATCTGAAGTGTCAAATAGCTGGAGAAGACCAGGGGGCATCTGTCCATGAGTGTAAATGGGCAAATCGACCTGGCAACTGGTAAATAACTTCAACCTTAGAGGCCAAGGTTATACAATTCAAGTCATGTCTGGATAGCAAATCTGTCCCTTAAAGAAATAATGTTGAACTAAAATACATATTTTTGGCTAAGAGAAGGTGGGCCTTAAAGTGTAATACCAGGACAGACCATAGTGTGTTTGATTCATGATAGTAACTTGGTAATGCTGGTATTTAGAAGCGTAATAAATCTATCTTAACAACAAAAGTTGCCTGTATGTTGAATTAACAATGTCTTTATTTCTGTTTGTTGATGACCTCTGTAAAGAGAAGTTCTCCAACTTGTAGTCATAATGAAATTATATAGAATTAAAATAAGACTTGTTGCCTTAACTGGGGTGTTTTGTGCAGACCTGAAGCTTTCTCAAAGGCACAGAGTCATAGAATCATCTAGGTTGGAAGGGACCTTGAAGATCATCAAGTCCAACCATCAACCTAACACTGCCAAAACCACCACTAAACCGTGTCCCTCAGCACCACATCTGCCCATCTTTTAAATACCTTCAGGGATGGCGACTCCACCACTTCCCTGGGCAGCCTGTTCCAATGTTTGGCAACCCCTTCTGTGAAGAACTTTTTTCTAATATCCAGGCTAAACTTCCCCTGGTGTAACTTGAGGCCATTTCCTCGTGTCCTATTGCTTGTTTCTTGGGAGAAGAGACTGACCCCCCTCACTACAACCTCCTTTCAGGTACCTGTAGAGAGTGATAAGGTTTCCCCTCAGCTTCCTTTTCTCCAGACTAAGCAACCCCAGTTCCCTCAGCTGCTCCCCATAAGACTTATTCCCCAGACCCCTCACCAGCTTTGTTGCCCTTCTCTGGACATGCTCCAGCACCTCAATGTCCTTCTTTTAGTGAGGGGCTCAAAACTGAACACAGTACTCGAGGTGGGAACTCACCAGTGCTGAGTACAGGGATGATCACTTCCCTGGTCCTGCTGGCCACACTATTCCTGACACAGGCCAGGATGCTGTTGGCCTTCTTGACCACCTGGGCACACTGCTGGCTCGTGTTCCTTAAGCAGTAAAGTGTTATGATATATTTTTATGGTAATAAAGACATTGGCACCAGAGTAAGAGTTCTTTTCTGGGGGAAGGCAGGGCCCTGCTGTGTCTCAGTGTGCTGACTGTTGTAGCACTGTACTCCCTTGGTACCAAGAGTGTTTTGACTGCTGTTCGGTCCCCTTAATAGCTGACCAGGCTTCTTCCAGCGATGTGTTTTCGCAGGTTGTAGGAAAAGGTTGGTTGACTAGTAGGTCAGAAATACTGACTTCTCAGAACCTTTCTCCAGGGAAGCGTGCTAGTTACAAATAAACTTTCAGGAGAGATTTGTGACTCCTAAACAGCATTTCTAGCCAAGAGAAAGAAAACAATCAATACTTGTTATTTCTAGTCTTTATGGCTCAAATCCCGATGGTGGAGAGGGTTGAAATTTTGGGTTCTGTCTTAGCTTCTGCTGTGAAACTCTATGTCCTGCCAGACTGTTGCATTTCATTGATGTAAATGAATTATTCATTGGAGCTGGGACTGTAAGAGGCAGGAGAGAGAATAAAGCAACATATTAAGCTAAAACGTCTGTACACTGGTATGAGGAATACACTGGAGGAACTCGATGTCAATATATGTCAAAAATGGTTGATGGGCATTGCAGAGACTCTGGGTTTAAACTGCAGCACCGAAACAGAGACCTGTGGTTCAGGATGGGCTGGAGGCACAATGCTGAGCAGTAACAGCGTCTGTATTTCCAAAGACTGGGAATTGTTGAATGCTTTGGGTTGGAAGGGACCTTAAAGATCATCGAGTTCCACCCCTCTGCCATGGTCAGGGACACCTTCCACCAGACCAGGTTGCTCAAAGCCCCATCCAGCCTGGCCTTGAACACCTCCAGGGATGGGGCAGCCACAGCTTCTCTGGGCAGCCTGTGCCAGTGTTGCACCAACTTCATAATGGAAAAAATTCTTTAATGTCGATCTAAACTTACCGTCTTTCAGTTTAAAACTGCTTCCCCTTGTTCTGCCACTACAGACCTTGGTAAAAGGTCTCTCTCCATCTTTCTTTAAGCCACCTTTGAGTACTGAAATGCCGCAATGTCTCTTTGGAGCAAATGTTCTACAGGCTGGACAACCCCAACTCTCTCAGCCTGTCCTCACAGCAGAGGTGCTCCAACCTTCTGATCATTTTTGTGGCCTCCTCTGGACTTGCTCCAACAGGTCCATGTCTTTCCTTTTGTCATGGTTTGGGCTGGACAAGCTGAGGGCCCCAGAGCTGGACGCAGTACTGCAGGTGGGGTCTCACCAGAGTGCCGTAGAGGTGCAGAATCCCCTCCCTTGCCCTGCTGGCCACGCTGCTGGGGATGCAGCCCAGGATGCGGTTGGCTTTCTGGGCTGCAGGCACACCTTGCTGGCTCATGCCCAATTTTTCATCCACCAGTACCCCCAAACAATGAAGTCTGGTGGAAATGGGAGGTATTCACTACCTGGGTATCTGTTGGGAAAGTACCCAACATGGGAAGACTTGAAAAGACAGAGTTAATGGACTTTTTTTTTTTCCCCCAAGAGACAGAGTTTGTATTTCAGAAGGTACAGGGTGTTATTCTAGAGTTGGCTGTTCTGGATTAAAGTCAGGCTTGTCAGAGGTGGCTAAAAATCTTGAAGTCAGAGGTAATTTAGGTGAAAGTGGCTGTGGAGTTGGCGTTTGGTGCTCTTGAGAAAGCAGAGAGATGAGAGAAGCAGAATAATCTCCTCAAAAGGCAGTTTCAGTCAGTGTGGGCGTTGGTGCCTTGGGTCCCTTTGGGAGATGATGGGTGGAATAACTGAAGAGAGGTCCTTCTTTTAATGGCCCAGCAGCAATCTCCCAATGTGACGGTAAAATGGCACAGTGAGGACTTGTGAGGATCAATCAAAATGAAACCGCAGAAATTGGAAGGAAAGGCATGTGATTAAGTGGGAAAAGATGAGGAGATGGAGAAAAAATGATGGCTGATTCGGAGAAAACATGTATTTAACGTTTTCTTTGCCTCACTATATCCTTTTTACAAGCAAAAGAAGGAAATGAACTAAATTATCACAATGTAGCAGAAAAATTGCACTTGGAATAGTTATCGGTATGTTGCCGGAGAGGGTATTTTGAGTGAGACTACTATACTTTTTGTTGTAGGGCCTGTATTTTTCCACAACTTCATTAATGAGTGGAGCAGTGAAATAAATAGCCAGTATAAAAATCTGCGATTGTCACCGACTTGAGAATAGATGCAGGCACTTTCCAGGGCTGTATCAGAATGTGAAATGACCATAATACGCAGGAAAAAAGGCCTGAAATAACAGGAAGAAATTTGATAAAGGCGAGCGTAAAGTGCTGTAGTTAGGAGGAGAAATCAGACATTCAAGTACAAAATGAGGAAAGAGCTGGCAGAGCAGCAGTACAGTGGGAGTGGATAAGTTACAGTAGAGATCATTAAATGCAAGGCAATAGTAAGCTGTTGGGGGAGGAAAAAAGCGGGTGTCGTTCTGGGCTAGCAGGAGAGAGCGGTGGATGAAATGAGAGAGGTTATTTTGTTTGATGTGGGGATGGTGTACTGCAATGTGTCATTTTAAGTACGATATTGCAAAAAATACCTTGGTCATCGGAGAGCAGCTGCAGATTGAATCATAGAACCGTAGAATATGACTGAGGGTAGGATGGCTCTCCAGAGGGATTTGGAGAGGCTGGATCAATGGGTCAAGGCCAGTGGTATGAGGTTCAACAAGGTGTATTGGGTTTGCGTGGCAAGTTTTTGGTAGCAGGGGGGCTACTGTGAGAAGCTGCTAGAAGCTGTCCCCATGTCTGATAGAGCCAACGCCCGCCAGCTCCAAGATGGACCCACCGCTGGCCAAGGCCAAGCCCATAAGCGATGGCGGTAGCGCTTCTGTGATAATATATTTCAGAAGGGGGGAAGTGAAACCTTTGCAACAGCAACTGCAGCCAGAGAACAGCGGAGTGAGAATATGAGAGGAGAGAAACAACTCTGCAGACACCAAGGTCAGTGAAGAAGGAGGGGAGGAGGCGCTGGAGCAGAGATTCCCTGGCAGCCTGTGGTGAAGACCATGGTGAGTCAGGTTATCCCCCTGCAGCCCATGGAGGTCCTCGGTGGAGCAGATATCCATCTGCAGCCTGTGGAGGACCCCATGTCAGAGCAGATGGATGCCTGAAGGAGGCTGTGACCCTGTGGAGAGCCCGTGCTGGCACGAAGGAATGGGCTGCAAAGATGTTGCAAGTGGTACTAGTGTCAGCATCTTCCCCCAGTGCTCTGGAGCACCCACTGGTGTCCCACCAGGCACAGGAAGGATTCCCACTCCCAAGGTCGATCCGGCTGGGGGCTTTTTGCAACTCTCGGGTGCCCCTGAGATGGCTCTGAGCTGCAGGAGGGAAGGGGTGGGCTGTGGTGGTGTCCCTGGTAGGTGTGACCACCCGGTGGGGCCGGGAAGCAGGTCTTTCTCACACACTCAGGGAACAGCCAACCGATCACCAGCTCTGGGGTCAGGAAGGAATTCCCCCACACACACACACCCCGGGACAGATTGGCACTGGTTCCTGGGTTTTTTTTCCGCCTTCCTCTGCAGCACTGAGCATGCCCCCTCACCAGGGCTCCTCTGGGCCATGTTGGATAAGTGTCTGCCCACTGTTCTTGCAGCACTGTGGGTGCCCTGGATCCCCTGGAGCTGCCACTTTTCAGCTGTCCCTGCATTCAGTAAAAGTGGAGGTTTCTCCTTGGTCTGCGTTGATGTCATGTGTGTGCTGGTCTCAGCCCGGGAGCTTTGTCCTGCAGCTGTGCTGTCAGCAATGGCACGTGCGCTCACGCCATGGGCCTGGCAGTGCCCTGGCAGAGCCAGGAGGCTCTGGTTGCCTAAGGTTGGTTGCCCAAGCCTAGCTTGGGCCAAATTGTCTCTGCAGCCAGAGCGCAAGGCATGTTCAGCTGCTGCCTCCTGGCCACTCAAGCTCCGCCTCAGGGATGCACTACGAGCTGCCTTTAAATGGATGGTTTATGGGATAGTCATTGATACCACAAGAAAATGGGACTCACTAGAAGAGGCAAAATCGGAAGTCTTCAGTATGGGAATAGGTGCTGAGCTCTGTGTTGTTTCTAAAAGAAACCAGCTAATACGTAGCAAAGATGAGCAGGGAGGGATCTCAGAGGAAAAAAATACCTAATCCCAGCCCTAAGGCAAGCTACAAGGGGAGTCTGGGGAACCTGCAGGAATAATATCGCCTATGCTCAGTCTTACTTGAGACCCTTCCTCACCCTACTTCTTCAAGATGCAGTGAAAATTTCCGCCTTATCCAGTGAGAAACCCCCCTCAAACTTAAAATCTCACCTGTGGGTGCCATGTGCCCTTTCTAAGTTGTATCCATGCTTGATTTCACTGATTTCAGATAGAAGCCCTTGGTGTTTTCCTATGTGCATGTGACTGCCACCATCTCCTCTGTGGATGTGGTGGTCCAGCCCTTCTCAGAGGACGGGGATGAAGAGGAGGGGAAATTCAGCTCCAGCACAGGGTTTGGATTTGGGTTTTTGCCCTTTTCCAGGAAGCAATGATCCACACCAAGCAGTGAAGCCAGACAGAATCCAGGAATAGCAGTTAGTCTCTCATAGAAACCATTTGACTGGCAACATCGAGCTGCAAAAAGCCCTGGTGGGCTTGGTGATAGATATTGATTGCCTGGAGATAGGTTTTTCTCTCTAATCTCACAGCAAGGGGAAGAAAACTCATTTGGTACCTTTTGTGCTCGCATAGATTTGGGAAAGGGATAGCGGATCTTTTGAAGAGGAGATGCGGGATGGGATCAGGCAGGTAAAAGGGAAGGAAGCGTAGTGTTGCAAGTCCTCTGTCTCAATAGGTTTACTATGCAGGACTTGGTGTTCTCTGGAGTGTGGATATCCTTAGTGAGGAACAAAAAAAAAAAGGCATGAATATTATTTGCTGGTAATATTTAATTACAGAAAATAATGTGTAATGATGCTCTGTGTGTGTGTGTTTATTGCTCAACCTCTCTCCATTTTTAAAGCAATTTGATCAAGAGCTTTCTTAAAAAATATTAAACACTATGAAAATAGGCAGCTAGATGAAGAGAAGGGCAAGAGCAAGATGCTCTGAAATCCCCCTCCAGAAGGAAAGGCTGCAGTAGGGGTTTCTCTAACAGTCAGTAGTGAATCCATGAGAAAAATCTATTGCGAACGTCCCGAGGGCAGGAAAACCTTCCGTGTGAGTTTCTTCAGTCACTGAAGAATCAAACGGCGAGAGCCAGGTCTGCACAAGACTTGCCTCTGTTCTGCTGCCTAGTGGATAGACTTCCACTGAGTTTGAGTCAGAAAAGCTAGACTATCAAAGAACTTTGGTTAATCTGAACACTTTCAACTTGCTTTTGATGACCTTTTTCTATAAAACAGACTTGAAAATAAGTGCTAATGAGTGCTAATTGCTGCCTTTTCACCAGTCAGGCCCACATGGCTCTAAGCAGTGATTGATGACTCCGTCTTCCATCTCAGAGTGTGTGAGTTTTATTTATTGGATTAGCCATTAGGGAAGTGGTGTGGATTTCTAAATAGAATACCCAACATCTTAAATACTTTGGCAATCAGTAAAAAAATCACCTTTTACTTCTCGCTCCCCAGATCATGCTCAGCGTGCTTCCCTGTGCCTTAGGGAGAAGGACCTTTTCCATAAACCCACGAACACCTGAGACCCTCACTGCACGCAGCCTCCGCCTGCATTCAAGGGAGAAAGCGGAGCGCTGCCCAAGGATGGTGGCTGCTCCACACTGGGCGCTCAGGGTGGAGCACAGAAACTGGTAGGTAATATTTGGGCATCTGGTTCTCATTTTTCATATTCAGCCTGAGATTATTCCAGGTATGGAAACAGTTACTCCACTTGATGTTGATTTCCTAAGCAAAAATTACCTGCTTCTCTTTAATATGGACATATAATTTCTTAACTTCAATTACGTTGTTTTAATACATATAGCAAAGATAATTCTCCTTAATTATTACCTTGAGCACATGGCTGCAGATGCTGTTGTCCTAAATATTGAAGTGTTTTTCATTATCGAGGGTGCTAATAAGTTATTCAGCCCACAGCTTTCATGTGTCAGGAGATAAGGGCTGTAGTGACTGCATGGTTGCAAAGCCCTCTTTAAAATTAACGTAGGGGAAAAATAGGACCCAGCCCTGAAATAAATTAACTGGAGTCATTCCAGACACCTGCAACTGCCACGTGTAACCATCAGTCTTGTGGCTGACATTTATAGCTAGAGAAACAGGTTTCTGTTTGGAATGGCATTAACCAGCTACCAGGAAGCTCTGAAGCCTGAGAACAGTGTTGTGTGCTGCTGCCGGTGATGCATTTTCTTCTGAGGTTCCTTCAGCAAGGACTTCTGGTTGCAAGACGTGCTCCCTGGGCAGGAAGTTCTCCCTTGTGCCCTGTGCCCATCACAGGGACATCCTTCAGCAATAGGATCATCCCCAAGTGGTCTTCTCCCATCCATCTTGAGGCTGGAAGGAGAGTGGGGAAGGGAAGGAGGCGTGTTGGCGGGATGAGTGTGTTATGCTGAATTCAGGTCTCCAGGCCTAAAGAGGCTGCTGTAAAACAAGGGAAAACAGCGGCTTTCAGCATTTCTCAGTTCGCTGAAGCTTCTCCAGCAGAAGCTTGGATGGGGAATCTATGCTGCTTGCCTTCATCGCCTCTTACAAGCACCTAAGGTGCATGCATCTGTGACCATCCATCATGCATCCATGACCTCCAGGGACCCCATGGTCATGGGCTGAAAACCACAACTATATAATGCTCACCCTTCTCTCCCGCCATAACCCATTATGGGAGTCAGGACTTCCAGCACACGCCTTCACACCCAGCACCACAAGCTGTGCAGGGAGAGGATCTTTGTGGGGAAGAACTGCAGGACTGAGCATCCCCTGTGGAAAAAGGACCAGAAAGAGCTGAAGCAGAGGCTAAAACAAATAAACACAATAAACTGTTCTGCAAACAGTAGAATACCAGTCCGGTTTCCAAAGGCTTCGCACCCCTTGTGTCTACGCAGGCTCCCCTGCATTAAGCTCCCGTCCCTCCCATGTGCCCTCTTCACCCTCAGACTTCTCTCTTGTGTTCCTCAGCCATAAGCAAGGCAAGACACAACCTCCCATGGCTAATTCTGAGTTGTGCCTGGGCTATCCGGTCAGCCAGAAGGACAAAAAGACCAGATAACTGTTGCCCTTATACTGTTGTTTATTAAGGAAGGCACTAATTTCAAACTCTCTTTTTCCCCTACCTAGCCGTTGTTTTTCACAAAACATGCAGCTATTTCATATCCTTGATTTTTAGCTGTCAAAGTTGGTAGAAATTGGCCACCGGACCACTTATGGGGACAGATGGAGAGAGAGAGCAGTCACAGAAGCCCTGCACCGTAAGGAAACCAGGCTAAAACATGGGGTGTGTTTTGCATCTCAACAGCTGTACACATCTTTCTTCCATCCCTGGCTCCCGCTGGAGTCGCATCCATCATGCTGCCCACAGTCCTGCGTGCACGGAGGCTGTGCTCGGCCCATCGTATTTCACAACATTTTCCGTGAGCCTCCAATAGTTTGTTAAACAAGATAATCCTGGCTACATACATCCTACAGATGTTTCCATTCATAGATCCAGCACTTGCTTCTCCTAATTAAAGGCAATACCCCCAGTTTGGATATGTTTTGCCATCAATAAAGTGAAAGGCATCTTTAAATTAAGCTAATTACTAAGAAACACAAAAGACTATTAACAGGAGATAGTAACACACCTGATAACTTTAGGAAGTTGTTTTCCCACTTTAATTAAAGTACAATTTATAAAATTTAGCTCCTACCCTATGCTTTTTTTCTTCCTGTTTGATGATTTTTCTTACAATATCATTCAGGTCTATTTAAATTTTTTTTTTTTTGTAAAAATTTACCTACGAGCATCTTTTTGCAAAAGTAAATATAATGATTTTTGGGAAAATTAAGACAATGATTTTGGATTACTTAACGTTGAATTTTGTCTAATGTCAGATTTCAGTAAATTTTATTAGTTTGAAATTCAGATGTTGTTTATTAGCTTTGGGAGGGACTATATGAGAGAAATAGAAAATAAGGGGCAGAAAATTACTAGTATGAAATATAGGGGTAAAAATGGAGAGTGGAACAGGAGAAAGATGGGTACCTTCATCCAAAAAATATTTGCACATAAGTTAACCTTGGTCAGGATTTCCACTGAACTGGATCCTGTTGTAGAAAATGGCACCATGCCCTTTGCAGTGATGGATTTGTAGATTTTGAGCTGAGCCTTTCCACAAGTGAGACTCCTTGCAAGTCAAACACAAGCTTAAATACTCCAGGTCTGGTTCTTTGACATAAAAAAAAATTAAAAAGGAAGCACAAAATTTGCCTCATTGCCTATATACTTGTAATTATGTGTCTCTAGGGTAGTGTAAGGTGACTCTTTGTTCCAGCTTGAGTGTTTTAGCTGAGCTTTGGGTATGTGGGTGGATATGCTTTATGAATGTGTGTTTAGCTTCATGCACAGATAGGCAAGAGCATGTTTCTTAAATAGAGGAATTCCGGAAAACACAGAAAGATCGCAACCACCCCCACCCTGGAGCACCCAAAACCTCCGCAGAAACCTCACACCTTCTCCAAGATTCAGCTCTGAGGGAGAACGAGGAGAAGGGAGCAGATTCACATAGTACTGTGCTCCATGGTGGTAATGAAAACTGCAATAATCTCATTTATTTCCAACAACTGGAGGGGCCATCCACGAGATGGCATCATCAAGTCTAAAGACTCCGGGAAAACTGACCTGTCCTTGAGATTGGGGGAAGATATGCTACAAAGGTGGCTCCTTGTGCAGTGGTCAAAACAAAACCCAGCGTGATGGAGGCCCCCAAGAGACCGGTCCTTGAAACTTGTTTTTAAGAGTGTAGGTTATTTTATTGTATATATAAGCCAAAAAACCCAAAACCACCCACCCAAAAAAAGGCAAGAAAAGTGAGCAAGCAAAGCGTATTTTCAGTCTAAATTGATAAAATGCAACCAAGGGATCGATTTGGCTCTCAGAACATCATCTGTGCTTGATCAGGCGAATTAGGTGTGTGCGGAGCCAACTTCTGCTCTGGACAGTGATGAGAGAGGAAGCAGAAGGGGCCAGAAAGCCCAATGCTCTGGTTACAGTGATGAAGGCCAGCTAAGCAATTAGCTACATCCCATCAGTCTGTCCTGTGCTGGAAGAGGCTGCCAAAGAAAATATACTAAGGGGATTTGTTGTGGACCTCTTTCTGCAGCTTTTAACCGTAGGTGTCAGAGCTCCTGGTGTGGACTGGCCCAGGGCCTGCCTGCAGGGTGCTTTTTTTGGAAGGCATCAGTCTGGATTGAGCTTGCTCCACAGCAGGATGACTCCAGCATTTTGGACATCCCTCATGGGTTTGTTGTTCCTACAGAGTCAGGTGTGGGTTGAGCCCCCGAATCCAGGGCGTTGCAGCGTGGCGGCTCACATCAGAGCAAGGCAAACCACATCATTTTGGAGTAAAGCCACACGCTTGGCACAGTCTACTGCTCTGTGGCTTCCTCTTCAGCATCAAGCCTGTTTGTGAAGGTCTCAGGTGTATCAGACCAGCTTTTCACCTCTACCATTCCTGTCCGAGCTCCTGGAGCGTGTTTGGGAACCAATAACTTAGCAGAGATACAAGCGAAGCAGATATTCCCTTCTGGTTGTTTCTAAGGTTTTTTTGAAGACTCTGCAAGTCCTTACAAGTTCATCTTTGGCTTTCTCACGCTCCGAGGCTGCATACATCTCTGCCCTCCTTCCCCCCCTTCCCGCCTTCATTCATTTCCTTCCACAGAACCATTTCCGTCCTCCAAATGTGAGCTTTATTAAATTGCGTTCATAGCTCATTAGGGCCTGCCAATTCATCTAAGGGAGCACAAAAGCCAATATTCCTTGTGAAAAGCTATTAAAGCCATGATGCTAAAGAAGAAAGGCACCCACAGGCCAGCTCACAGGCTTTGTTTTCACAGCAGAGAAGCCCACCTGAACCTGAAGGACTCCTTCATTAGTGAAGCTTTGCACCAGCAAGCTGTGCTGACTGTGTAGGGCCACATCCAGACAGATCCTGAGCACCGCTCGTGTGCAGAACTCCTTGAAACACCTTTATAAAGCCACGTTCTCGCTTGCTTTTAAGGGATTTGTCAGTCCAAAGCACCGAGGGGGATGACAGCAGAGTGTCTTACTAGAAAACCAGGTTAGGTGCAGCAGAAGGTGCCCAGGACCTGGACCAAGTGTTCAGCTTGGGATGCAATGGCTTATGGGATCTTACTGAGTATTTCCCACAAACTTAAGTCTTGGTATCAAAAGATGAGTTTTCACTGCCCAGACGGCAGCCTGATGCAGAGGCTGCCAGTGAATAGCACCTCCCCTGCTCCTGCCCAAGCCCTGTGAGCGAGCAGTGGCCCCACACACCCTACCAGGGCAATTCTGCCTCTATCTCCCTCTTTTCCCTATCCGTGACCTCTTTAGTGTAGGGTCTCCCGCTTGGGCATTGCATGGGAACAACCCATACTGTGGTCTCCTGGTGTGCCCAGAGCTTACAGTCCCATGCGGGATTGGGGACGGACTCAGTTTGCGCACCCCTGGTCTGGCAGTGCATCCTCACCATGGGGAGAAATCACAGCCTGGCACTCAGAGCAGGACGGCCCCATCAGCGGGCTGTGAAAATGGAGATTTCAGTCGCAGTTCAGAAACGCTCTCAGCTTTTGTAGCAGTATGAAAGTTTTCAGATGGGTGTGGTTTTTCTGTCTTTGTGATATAAATGAATCTAGATATAATGATGTTGTTCTGTTGCACCGCTGCTTTTCTCTCTGAATAAGGACTAAATCACTACTGCAGTCACAGGTTTTAGATACTCAGAGTCCAATAACTTTTTTAATAAAGGCTCTTGGTTAAGTAGCTTCTAATATAACAGCTATTCCTGCATCAGTCCTGCTGGAGTCTGCCTCAATTACAGCCCTTAAACTACCAAAGCATCATCATTCCTTAGTTTCTAAAGCAGCTGGAAAACTTGGTGGGAGCTAGAAAGAAATGTTGTTCCCTGTTGGGTAAAACCCCACTGCACTTTACTAGGGCTGCAGGCACATTAGTTCCAGAGCTCTGGGTACGCAGCAGCAAGATTTTTATCCTGTAGCACATCTTGATGAGTGCATGGGCAGCGCTGGCAGCCCTGCCGCTGGTGGGGAGCAGGTCATGCGGTTTTGTCATTTTACTGACCCTACTGTGAGAGCAGGGCACCCAGGATAAAGGGAAAAAACAGCTTTTTGACTTTTCAGTCAAAAATGTAGGAAAGAAGTAATGAATTCACATTTTCAGTTGTGCTGAGAAAGATGGAAAGAACAATGTTTTCTTATGGTTAGAAGGATAAATTGTTGTTTTACACATTGAGAGAGAGCTGCCAGCAGACCTTTAGACTTTCTGCCCAAACAGGAATAGTTATCCTTTCATTTCAGATACTAAAGTGGAAACAAATGTGCTTCTTAGCACGTATCTTCTCTCCTCTTCTCATTCAAAAAAAAAACCAACCCCAAAGAACCCGATCTCTGCTGACAGAAATCAGCACAGCTCCAAACTTACACCGTCTGAGATGCTGACCACAGCTTTATAGGCAGAAGTGGTTTGAAGAGGAGCACTGAGGCTCTTCTACCATTAGCTGGAGGCCGGTGGGGAGCAGGGAGAGTGCAGGGAGACGGGGTTTTGGGAAACAACTCACGTTTATCGCTGTGCCACCTGGGGCAGGTCTCCATGCGAACCAGGGCTTTTGCGTAAAAAGACGTACCTTAGGGATGCCTTAACCCTCCCGCTGAGCTGCTAAGCAATCGGAAGCAATGCAAAGCAAACTCTGAGCTGCATTCAAACAACCTGCTTAGGATCCATCCCTCCCCACCCCGGTGATGGAGGTCCTCCGAGTGCCCGGCTGGCCCTGGCGTCCCCTCCGCTGATGCTGGTGCCCGGCTGCTTGTCTTTTGGTGCTGGGACCATAGCGGTTTGCTAATGCTTTCAATTTATTTCTGTAAAGTTGAGAACAAAAAAATAATTATTATTTATGTGCAATGCCACCCGCCTTCTAGAAAAAGCCCTTGGTCCCTGATTTTCTTCCTTCTTTTATGTGCTGGTCAAAAAGGTGATGTTTTTTCCCCCAAGGCGTTTCCAGGCTGAGACAGGACACAGCAGGACTTACAAAGCAATCCTGGTGGTGGAGGTCAGCTTTGCCTCAGCTGCGAAATTAGGATGATGTTTCTTGTAGTGATTGCAGCAAAGGAGATCTAGAGGCAGGATTTGGAGGCGGCTGCTGCATGGGGAATGTTTTTTGGGAGCATCCCTCCCTCAGGACGGGCAGGGTGAGGGAAAGCAAGTGCTTGGTTTCTCGATTCAGTGTGGGGCACATCAGATGGAAGAAGAGGCGACGTGAGAGCCATTTGCTGTGAGCTCCTCGGGTTAATATTGATTTAGCATCGGTAAGTAGCAGGATGGGAGAGCACTCCCAGCAAATCCACAATGCTGAGCTGTTAAGCAGCAAAGATGCTTTCTTGGCTCCAGCTTCTTTTTGCCAAAGCTGGAAACAGCCTAACCAAAGAAACTCATAACAGTGCATTACTAGAGAAGAGGGAAAATGGGTAAAAAAGTATTTCTGTTACAGCTGCTTGCTGCAGTGTGACTTCTGCTCCCAGGGCATGGAACGGTGGGACTGCAAAGGTAAAAGCCCTTTGGGTGTCTGCAGAGCTGCACTTCACTGGGGCTGAGTGGCCAGTGATAGAAGAAATACTGGATTCTGTTGTAAGAATAGTATTTTCTTACTAAATTTTAGTTACCTTTCACAAAATGTCACTAGTTCCTGTACAATGTCTGTAGGTAAAAAGTAGTGCCAATTCTGAATATCCCTATAATTTCAAAAGAAGTGTGGCCAGCAGGTCAAAGGAGGTGATTCTGCCCCTCTACTCCACTCTCGTGAGACCCCACCTGGAGTACTGCATCCAGCTCTGGAGTCCCCAACATAAGAAGGATAGGGACCTGCTGGAGCGTGTCCAGAGGAGAGCCACGAGTATGATCTGAGGGCTGGAGCACCTGAGAGAGTTGGGGCTGTTCAGCCTGGAGAAGAGAAGGCTCTGGGGAGATCTTATTGTGGCCTTCAGTACCTAAAGGGGGCCTACAGGAGAGCTGGGGAAGGACTTTTTATGAGGGCATGTAGGGATAGGATGAGGGGGAATGGCTTTAAACTGGAAGATGGCAGGTTTAGATTAAACATTAGGAAGAAGTTTTTCATTTTAAGGGTAGTGAGGCACTGGAACAGGTTGCCCAGAGAAGTTTTTGAGGCCCCATCCCTGGAGGTGTTCAAGGCCAGGCTGGATGTGGCTGGCCTTGGGCAACCTGGTCTAGTGGGAGGTGTCCCTGCCTATGGCAGGGGGGGTGGGACTCGATGATCTTCAAGGTCCTTTTCAACCTAAACCATTCTATGATTCTATGATTCCCTTTATTTAGGTCCTTGCACTTCTACAAATTCCCCCATGCCAAAATGAGAATAGCTGTATTTCCACTGACATTTGAATTCTCCACTGGAGTTTGACCGGGACCACCCTGTGTGGACTTCAGACTGACGTTGAAGGGATGATGATGGTGACGTGCCACCTTCACACTTGTCAGTTGCTGCTTGGCACTTTGAATGCCAAAGTTGGGAACCATCAGGCACAGCTGGATGAGATCAGGAATTTTTGATGTGAAGTTGCCCAGTATTAAACTGGCATGAAAACTGCCTTGGCCACCAGCCTATCTGCTCTGGTTGCTGCCTTCACTTTGGGGAAGCAAATGTCCTGGGCTTGCCTCAAATAAACCTTGTGGATCTGCTTAAAGAGAAGTTGACATTACAGAAGTTAAAAAAAAATACAACATCAGGAGCAAATGAATCTTCATATATTTTTCATTCTCAGCCTCTTTTCCTACCCAATAACCCAATATCTGTTATAATTACCATATTATATATATAATGCTATAAGGAGAAGTGGTTCCAAATGGATAGCTACAAGATCTACCCCTGCATCAGCAGCTTATACACCCATTCTTCCCCAACCACAGCAACCTTACAGGTTTTTTTTTAATAGAAATTACTTCCTAAAAGGAAAATATTCCCACTGTTCATACATCTGCACATTCACATGGCTATCAACCTGGCTTTTCCAAATTAGTTCAGACTCCCCTTAAGGGAGAAGGCAGCCACTCTGAAAGACAGCCAAACAGGAGCTTTTCTTCTGGCTGGGAGGTGATTTTTAAGGAGAGCAAGGCATCGTGTGTGTTAGTGCAGAGGCTCCTCTTGGAGGAAGAAGTGGCACGGAGCTGAGGGACGGGAAGCAGCGGCGGGGCAGATAGGGTTGTTGTGCTGGGAGGTAATGGGAAAAATAAACGAGCCTGTGCTGGGTCGAAAACATCACAGACGTGGCTATTACAGGCTTGCTGGTGCGGTGGTTCCTGGAAGAGAGCTGTTTGTCCGAACAGCCATCCTGTGCGCTCTAGCCCGTGACAAACACAGAGTAACCCAGGGTACAAGAAGACCCATGTCACGGTGCTATAATAAGACACATGGCATCAAGAACAGCATTACCCCTTCCAGGAGAATGGCAGGCATTTCTGGAACAGCCCTTTTCAGTAACTAAAGAAACTCTTGTTGAAAAAAAAAACCCTGCTGAAATCTTAATTTTCCCATTTGGTGCATAAACTAAGAATCAATAGGCTGGGTCAAACAGACTCTTCCCATCCACCTCCTGATGCAAATAATGAAGGCTTTAAGGAAAAGGCAGTACTGTTCAGGTATTATCACAGGATTTGGTTTAGATCTCTTCTCACTTGTGCTGTGATTTTCAGTTCATTGCCTTCGGTAGATCTGGTTTGCTTTAACAGCCTGAGACTGCCTGAGCAGTGGCACTGCTGGAAACCATCCACCCATCTAACGTCCCCTGATGACAGTGGGCAGGGGGACAAAAATCCAGTTGGCCTTTTAGGTGTGCAGTAAGATGGAAACCGAGGGAGGCTTTTGGATGGGTCACCTCTGATGCCATTAAGAGCAGCCAGCAGCTCAGCTTTGCTTCTCAGTGAATGGTGAGTGATGGACACCTCCATCCCCTTGATAGGTGTCCGATGTGGATTGGATGGACCTAAGCAAGACAGTAAGTTGAGATGTGGTGTGTGCATTTAAAGGCTGAAGGTAGGTGAGATAAGTCCAGGTCTTTATTATGGGCTTCTAGGGAGAACTGCAGGTGTGTTGCAGTTTTTCCAGGCCTTCATCCACTGTGTGACTGCCCTGTTGAACCACACTGGAGAGGAGCAATGGCTTTGTCTGCACGGTGGATGCACCCAAAACCTAAGGGTGAACATGGATGGAGCATGCACAATCTCCAAGAAGTCAGAATCTTTCTGGACAGTCCCTGCAATACTGGGTGATGTTTGTCTGTTTTCCCAAGTTAGCAGAAGGGTGGAAGCAGCTGTGGGAGGGCAGGATGAGCTCACCCTAACTCCAAGGCTTTACTCACACTAGTGAAGTCATCTGGCCCCAGAGCTGTGACTATCTGTGTTATGGTACCTCTGCCACATAAATAAACCCTTAAACCCTTCTGTCACCTCTTTACCTTTTGACCCTGGCCCAGGGTTCTTAGTTAAGGCTAATTAAGACTGTAAAAACCAGTTGTATAACACACCTGTGATGCACACAATCCAGCTGGATAAGGAGGTATAACATTTCCAAGGGTCTGCACACTGCAGCCCGGTGCATCATTAGTCTTGAAATAAAAAGGATTTGAGCATGGCAGCTTACATGGGAGTTACACTGGTGGACACCATTACTTTTCTCATTTTTTTTTAAACATACAAATCATTGCAATGGTATGGGGTTTGTACAGGTAGCCCCGGCAAGTTGCCCTAATAGTTATTAGGCTTGTTAGGACAACTGGATTGTTAACGTCCAAGGCTGAACCTGCTTCTGAGCATGGGAGTGAATCAAGTCAAACAGTTGTTGTAAATGAAACCAAAGCTGATGGGCTCTGATATTTTAAGAAGTTGGACAGATGAGGTTCATGCTTTGGTTTTACTACAGAACATCTGCCAAAGTCCATTTCAAAAGGGACACTATCACTCAGCTGCTCGAAGTCTTACTATGGAGATGGGACCAGGACAAGACTTGCTCCGGACCAGCCAAGCTCTAAATTGTGGTTGAACAGGCAGCAAAAGCCACGTAGGGCAGAAAACATTTTTGTTTGGGGAATGAATTTACATGGAAATGCTCCGCGAGGAAGACGGTGGTGCACAATGTAAAACCTCGCACTAGCTGGTGTTTTCCTGTCTGCAGAGCCCTGATTAGATCTTATCTGAGCACAACTGGCACAGCCAGTGGGCATTGGAAACACGTGGACACAGCAAAACAGTGTGGTCCTACTCAAAAAGTGACTCATGGGAAGAAAAAGTGGCCAAATTCACCTCTGGTGGGAGGGCAATCAGCAGTTGTGCTGGGAGATGCAGTGTGTGAAGAAAAGCCAAGAGCTGTGACTCCATTTGGGAGAAGAAGGAATGAGGGTGCAGCTAGAAGGTGTCACTGATGGGCATAGCAAGGTGGTGGGAACACAGGTTGAATGCTTTGTCTGGTAGATACTTTTGGGGTAATGGCAGCCTGGGGGTTGTGGGGAGCTGTCAGGAGGTTGTTCCTGCCCGATCATACCTGGCTCTTTCCAAATAGTTGCTTTTGTGCTCATTTTCCATAAGCTTTGGCTTGCCTCTCCTCTACAGACTCAGGTCCCAGCCTAACTTTGGACCCCCACAAGCATGTCACAGAAACTGTGGAGAGATGTGGGGCACCACTGTTTAACTACTCTCTTTGGCCCAAACTATTATCGAAACTGAGTGAGACTGGAGGAGCAGTTGGTGAGACGCAGAGCTCCTGAGCTGTTTCTCACACCAGGCTTTTGTCTTAGTTGGAGACATGGACCTACATTTGGGGCCTGAAGTGTAGGTGTCTGTGAAGGGTCGTGTTAAGGTGCATGAGTTTCAACGAGACTCAACCCAATGAAAACATGCCAATGACATGGATGATCAGACCAATGGCTTCTCTGCACCTCAGTTTCCCCTATATATTCTCTATAATGAGAGGGATGATGAGGCTTATCAAACAGCATGCAGCGAGGATAAATCGAGACAAAAGCCTTGATGGAAAATAGGACAGAGATCATCATATTCCAGAAGAAATTACTGCAAAGTCGAGGCAAGGAGCCTTGTTTTGACAGCTGCTGGGGTTTGATGTGGCTGTAGAGCAGACTGTCCCCAGCAGTCACTGCTCATAGCCCCGTGTGTGTGTGGGAGGTGAGGGAAGACAAGCCGACAAGGGCCCATGAAGGTATGATTCAGCCTATAGTTGGCCTGAGGGAGGGTTTGGCAGCTTGATGGTGGAGGGAAAAATGGGTATTGCTAAATGAAAGGAGCATAGTTCGATCAAACACCCTTGCTTTCCTTGCTTTCTATGCCTATGCAAATCTAATTAAGGGAGAGTGCCTAAAATTTGCCATTCAATTAAATGAGTTTTCAAAGAGCACAAAGTGAACTTCAGTTCCATCAGAGAAAGCCACCTGCATTGTGGCACAAGGCTTAGAGACACCTGTTTGATTAACCACCATGTAACAATTTTTGTGGGACTGTAGCTTTCATATCAATTTGATGAAAGCACATTTTTCCAGCTGAGTTATAGAGCTCTGAAAAATGAGATTCAACCTTCTACTAAAATCCTTCCCCTCTTCACCAAACTCTGCATAACTCACCTTCTGGAGATCTTTTCACAGTCTGCTCACATCCTAGCAGACATGAATGTGGACAGCTGGAAGAATTACACCATCTGACACTGGCCCTGCTGGCCTGAAAGTCGGGAATTCCAGTAAAATTTTCCAAAAAATGTCTGCTTTTGCTAAACACTGGCAACTTCTGTTTTCAGCTCTGGTGGTGAATGATACTTTTGGATCGAATTGCAAAATTTGACCTGTTCTTTGCTTGGCAACTCATCTGGTAATTTTGTTGTGTAAATGGAGCATGGCTTACAAAGAGTAGAGGGCACTGCTTTGGCCCTTGGGTAACTTTGGTCAACTCACTTGTTTGCTGATGGGGACTGTGCAGAGAGAAGTAGTCATAGAATCATAGAATTGTTATGGCTGGAAAAGACCTTTGAGGTTATCAAGTTCAACCGTTCTCTAACTCTACTGTGCCCACTCCTAAACCATGTCCCCGAGCACCATATCTAGACAGCTTTTAAATACATCCAAAGATGGCGATTCAACCACTGCCCCGGGCAGCCTGCTCCAGTCCTTGATAACCCTTTCAGTGTAGAAGTTTTCCCAAACGTCTAAACCTAAACTTCCCCTGGTGCAACTTGATGCCATTTCCTCTTGTCCTATTGGTTGTAGCTTGTGAGAAGACACCAATGCCCGTCTCTCTACAATCTCCTTTCAGGTAGTTGCAAAGTTGTAAAGTCTCCCCTCACCCTCATTTTCTTCAGACTAAACAACCCCAGTTCCCTCAGCTGCTCCTCATAAGGTTTATTCTCAAGACCCTTCACCAGCTTCGTTGCCCTTCTCTGGACACTCTCCAGCACCTCAATGTCCTTCTTATACTGTGGCACCCAAAACTGAACATAGTACTCAAGGTGTGGCCTCACCAGTGCTGAGTACAGTGGGACAATCGCTTCTCTAGCCCTGCTGGCTAAACTATTCCTGATACAGGCCAGGATGCCATTGGCCTTCTTGGCCACCTGGGCACACTGCTGGCTCATGTTCAGTTGGCTGTCAACCAACCCCCCCGAGGCCTTTTCCCCCAGGCAGCTTTCCAGCCACTCCGCCCCACGCCTGTAGCGCTGCATGGGGGTGTTGTGACCCAAGCGCAGAACCCGGCACTTGGCCTTGATGAAACTCATGCCATTGGCCTCAGGCCATAGATCCAGCCGGTCCAGGTCCCTCTGTAGAGCCCGCCTACCCTCAAGTAGATCAGCACTCCCACATAACTTGGTGTCGTCTGCAAACTTACTGAGAGTGCTCTCTATCCCCTCGTTGAGATCATTAATAAAGCTATTAACACTGAGCCCTGGGGAACAGCACTAGTGACTGGCCGCCAACTGGATTTAACTCCATTCACCACCACTGTGTGGGCCCGGCCATCCAGCCAGTGTTTGATCCAGCAGAGTGTACGCCTGTCCAAGCCTTGGGTAGCCAGTTTTTCCATGAGAATGCTGTGGGGAACAGTATTGAAGACTTTACCAAAGTCTGGGTAAATAACATCCACAGCCTGTCCCTCATCCGCTAAGTGGGTCACCTTGTCATAGGAGATCAGGTTTGTTAAGCAGGACCTGCCCTTCATGAACCCGTGTTGACTGGGCGTGATCGTCTGGTTGTCCTGTAAATAGTATGTAATGGCACTCAAGATGATCTGCTCCATAAGCTTCCTGGGCACTGAGGTCAGACTGACGGGTCTGTAGTTCCCTGGATCCTCCTTCCAGCCCTTCCTGTAGATGGGTGTCACATCTGCTAATCTCCAGTCCATTGGGACCTCCCTGGTTAGCCAGGACTGCTGATAAATTATGAGGAGTGGTGTGGCGAGCACATCCACCAACTCCTTCAACACTCTTGGGTGTAACCCATCTGTCCCCATAGGCTTGTGTTATGTCTAGGTGGTACCATTTCCTCTTGGAGTATGGAGGTCTCATTCTGGTCCCCATCCCTGTCTTCCAGCTCAAGGGGCTGGGTACCCAACAAACAATGAGTCCTGCTCTCAAAGACTGACGCAAAGAAGGCATTTAGTACCTCAGCTTTTTCCTCATCCTTAGTCACTGTGTTTCCCCTTGCATTGAATAAAGGAGGAAGATTCTCCCTAGTCCTCCTTTTGTTGTTTAAGCCTAGATCCAAAAGCTCATCCCAGTGCCCTATACCAAATTTATGGCTCCTCCATGAGTAATGCCTGGTCTTGTGAACAGGACTATCACCTGAATTAGTTGCCCTCTATCAACCCAACTGGTAGCTTCAAGTTCAGATATATACCCTCTACATAGGAAGAGCTGAGCTTGGGACACAGCTTGGGGCAGTCTTGACATCCCTGTTCTGAAGGAACAAAGCTCTTGTGCTTTTTCTAAAGGACCCACTGAATTTGGGGTTTGCCTGCCAGGGAGCTCTAGGGCATGGCCTGAATCCATTGCAAAAGCATGTTTTATGTAAACAAAAGTTTAGATTTGAGCAAGCTCATGCTTATGTGAAATTCTACATTTCCCCTTCAAGCAGGTGGAACCCATTTATCCTGTAGGTCTTCTTCACCCATTAGCTTTTTTTCCAACCTGTAGAGCCCCAAGCTTTTAACGGGTCCCACACTGGATTTGGGGGTCTCCAGCTTCCTAGGTCTGCTGCTAAGGTCCTATTGCAGGGCTGGAAGAAGTCAGGATAGCCCAGCAACATTTCTTTCTCCTTCCCACCACTGTCCCTGCAATACAACCCTGTTGCCAAGGAGCTGGTGCTAATGGCCTGAGCTTGCCTCATGGAGGCCCTCAGGGCATGAATAACATGATGGAGAGAGAAATGAGGTGAATCAATGTGAGATCAGGTTGTCTAAGCTGCTTTCCAGCCTGCTGTCCAGTTAGCCAGGGATGCTGGTCCTCACCTGGGGCTTTTGCAGGGGGAAGAGGAGGAATGTACTCCCCAGAAGATCTCCCTGTTGGCACTCAGGCCTCTCTCTACAACTGGAAATCTCGCTGTGGGAGATAACAATGCTGCCAACTTGATTTTTCCACTGCCTGCTCTAAGGCATTTGCTTTTTTTCTGGTAGCCAACATTTGGTGTGAAAGGCCAAAGGGACAATCTCAGCCTTCATTTTATGAAGCAAGTTCATGTAGAAAACAGAATGGAGACACAGCTCCAAATGTGTATTTCTGTGTCATATTATGATTGAAAATAAATATCATAATTTTAACCTGGAATCCTCTGATGCTTAAAAATAAGTAGTGGGAAGCCACTAAATAATGTATTGGGATGGGGAATCTGCCCATTGATAAAGACTAAAAACCCTCATCTCCCTTCTGGGTCGGTTTGGGCAACAAGACTCAGCTCTGGCTGCTGTCTCACATGCTCATCACGGGCCGATGGCACAGTGCTGCCTTTTGCATGTGAGTGTAATGTCAGCCTGGACTTAATGTGGTGACTGTGGCTAATTAGCAAAGCTCCTTCTCTCCTATTCCGCAATGTTAATGTCTGTGGAAGGAAAGAAAAAAATGAGCCAAGTTCATTTCAGTTCTGTGAGAAACACGGAAAAACAGAAATGTTCGCCAAATGGGAAAGAGAGAAAATGAGGAGATATAAAAAAAATTAATTTCCAGCTTCTGAGGACTTCACCAATAACAATATAAAAGATAGCTGAGTGTTCTGCTTAAATGAAAAAAGTGATTACTTCACAGGCAAGTGAATGGCTTTCCGTATCTTCTTCCCCTGCCTGTGTCATTTACTTTTTTTTTCTTCCACTCTTCACTTATTACTTGACTCCATCGACGTGGTGAGATGGTGCTGGAGGCTGTTGACGTTTCTCCTGGGAACAAACAGAGGAGACATCCAGAATAAGTCTCCTCCTTTGGAGAGGATGACTTCTGGCCTGTCACCCATGGAAGTGAGTTGTGTCGATGCAACATTCTTGTGGATCAGATGAGCATGTCAAGCTCAGGAAGATGAAAACTCATAGTAGATGTACAGCCTTAACAGTAATATTGCATGAAGCTAAGTGATCCATCCTCAGGGTGAACATGGACCTGGTGCAACCACGGGCCAGGCTGGAGAGGGAAGAGAGACTCTTCCATGGTGTCAATCAGCATAGCTGCAACCACTCCAGGAAGGGAAAACTGGAGCTTTTCTCTCTACTCTGCCTCCTCATTCATTGAAAACTTCTCTTTTGGGACTTTCCTACAGTGGTGTTATGTGTGGTTGGAAGAGGGTATGAGAGTCAAATGTTAATGGGGGTGGAGGAGACCAACAGGCACATGTGTGGAGGTGGTGCAGAGGGACAACGTGATCAGATAAACCTCAGGGTACGGGCTGTAAACCCCATGTGCAGACTCTAAGGTTGTAAAGTCAAGCTCTCAGGATCTGGGAAACCCCAGATTTAAGCAGCTTGCACAGCCACAATTTGGGCCTTTGTGCGCATTGAATGTGATGTATCCTTTAATTATCTGATCACCTATCATTGGGGGTTATTTTAATCCAGTGAATTGCTCTAGGCCACATTAACACACGCTGTTGAAACCACACACTGAATTCAACATTCATTTCCTTGTGAGCGCCTCTGTAATGCTTCAGCATCTGATCAATATTAATGCGTTTATCTTCACAGTGCTCCTGTGATATCACCAGCTGGTGAACTGAGGCACAAAGAGATTAAGGCCAAAATGGATCAAATGTGCTCGCTAATTTTGGGTGCTCAATTTGCAGCACCGGGGATCTGATCTTCCAAAGCACTCAGCATTTCACCGTGCTTCATGTGCCCGAAGCACGGGTCCTGTTGACTTGTTCTTGTCTCCCAGTGCAAATCTGGGCTAGATGTCCTAGACGAGATAGCAGGAATAGGAAGGAGATCTTCATGGACAACAGCGGAAGTCCCTATGCTACTGTTCATAGCAAGGGAGAAATCCTGGGGGAAAAAAACAACCCCAAACCCAAGTAAACCTGTATTATGATGTTGAATTGGAAATCTTTGGGCAACTTCTTCTCATGATATTTTTGCAGCTTTTGAGTCCTTACCTTGTCACCTAATGTTCTCTCAATGTAAACTTTGTAGATGCAATGTCCCAACTCATTGCTCCCCCCAAAAACCAAACGTGCAACGCCAAATCAGCCAAACCAACCGGAGAAAGATCCAGTTCTCATTTTGACCAAACCTTGGCTCATTGGCGAGGCTCAGCCCGTTGGATCCCAAGCCCAGACCTCCACCTCCGCAGCTCAGGGAGTGACAGAGGAGAGGTACGAGCAGGGTTTGTGTCAGTCATGCAGCTCTCTAAAGTCACGGGACACCTTTTGGTAGTGATTTCACACTGGGTGCTTGGCAGCATGGAAACAACAAGATTTGGGTCTCTGGAGCTCAACACCAGGAACTGAATGGGGTGTGTGGTTTTTGCCCCCGGGAACATCTCCTGTCCCTCATCCCTCTTCCTGTTCATCTTTCATCTGTTCCCTGCTCTCCTGTCCAGCTCCTGCCGGCTCTCCCATTGCTCACATCCATCTTTACCACCATGTTACTCCTCCCTCTTCTGCTTTGGCAGTGACAGTTCTTTTCCCCCCACTACACTTTTATGACTGTGATTTATGACTCTGAGCTTAAAGATTTATTGCAATGCACACATGGCATGGCAGACTCTAAGTGATGCGTTCAGCCTGGTTATTATTCTCTTAAATCCCAATTTTTCCATAGTAAAACAAGTGGCCTCTGCATCACATTGTCAAGTCTTTTGCACTCTAACTTCCGAGGTTTATTCGGAGGAGAATAAAACCAGGGAAGAAAAGTCACAACCTGCAGAGGTTAGCTGGCATCTATGAACCTCACAAGTAGTATAAGCACCTGGGGGCTTAACCAAGCACCAGATGGTCTTCAGGAGACTAATTGCAGACTGGGGATCTGTGTCTATATCAGCACTTGCATATTCCACTTTACAGACATGGTTAAAACTCTACAGCAATTTAAACTCTCTCCTCCCTGAAGAGGAGTGCAGGCAGCAACCATCTATCATCTCCTCTCCCTTGCTTTTGTTTGGTTTTGGACAGTGTTTTAGCTATCTACGATAAGCAAGGGCCTTAGGTCATCTTAAAGAGCTTAAACTGATCTAAGGCTTTAATGTGCTTAAGGGTGGTGGAAGGACGTTGATTATAATTAACCCTAAAAAGAAAACAAACCAGTGTATAAGACCTTCAGAAGTATCTTGTTGGGGGTGGAGTTTTTTTTCTTCACGTGCATCCTCTTGATGTACAAAAGAAGTCAAAGTCCCCTAAAGTCACTGAAAAGTCTTCAGTTAGCTCAAAGGAGTGCTGCTGTAGGCATCAGCTGCAGCAGACTCAGTGTGCTGTTGTGGACATCCTTCGAACCAAGTTTGTCATTTTCTGTGCTGAACTTGCAGTGTCAAAACTAACCCGGAAAACATTGAAACGCAACCATAAGCACCAGTTTCATCTGTGGCAAAAACACAAAACCTGTGGTCCCCTACCAAAGTGGACCTTTCAAACTATGGTTCTTTTTAATTAATAGCCAATGAAAGAAATAGCAATGAATGATTATTTTTTTTTTAAAATAAGCCATTTTCTCATGTAAATAAGCATTTAATTTTCTCATTTAAAATAAGCAATTTTCTCTCTCTTTTTTAAGTAAGTGGTTCTTGTCTTAAGTTAATTTTCTCATGACTCAGCATAATAGTCCAGAGTATTTCCTCCAAATTTCCGAATGGGTCACCTTGGGTCAGAGACTGGAGCTACAACTCCCACCCTTAAAAATGCCAAGAAATGCAGTGAATGCATGAAAAAAAAAAGTGCATTTGGGGGGAATGTTTATCATGCAACTCAGACCTGGCGTCTAATAAAATTAAGATGGTAACCCGTGCTGCCAAATTTGAAGATGCAGGATTTTATTTCATCTTAGGCTTGTCCTAGAGGCCATGAAGCATCCGAGATGTCATTTTGCTTTGAATCGCT
>NW_009647856.1:6881332-6884498 GCF_000708025.1 Charadrius vociferus | reverse complement strand
TGTGTACGTAACTGTGCGTGTGAAAACAATAACCCACCTTCTCAGTAGGGTTGACCCAAATTTTGCCTGTCGGGAGCAGAAAAGCCACTCTCTGAGGTCGCTACGGGGTAGTAAAGGCCACGATCTGAGGTTGCTACGGGGTAGTAAAGGCAGCAGAGAACAGCTGTGTGCTCAAGTGTTGTTTGCTTTACATTTTGAAGCTGCTCGGCCTCAGATGCTGGAGGTCGCTGCCTCGCAAACGACAGCTGGCACGTGGGGTTTTAACGGGCGCTTATCTGTCGGGCTCAGACCTGGGCAGCTGAGCAACAGGCACTTTTCTGCCATTCTTGCAGAAAAGCATCAATAGTGCTGATTTGTAATTGAAAAAGAAGATTATATTGTATGACTCAGAAACAACGTTGAGAGAGAGATCCAATATTACAGTATTTAAGCAGAAGGAAACCAGGTTGCAAGTGAAAGAGCTTGGAACGCAGACGTGACTCCTTTATTTATGCTCATTATAATGTAGTTTGCACAGTGCCCCTATTAAGGGCCAGCAGTGAGTGTGGCTGAGCGCCGCTGTACCATATGTATGCAACCCCAACATCAATTGGAAGGACCGTAGCAGTAAAAATACAGTTTTAGATGTTACTCCAAAAATTAGATCACTTTATTCTGAAATACAATATCCCACCTAGAAGTTGATTTTTAATTTCTCCTCTAAATGTCCATAGGAGGCTTTATAAAACATTTGGACCTTGTACACCTCCAATACGAGGCTTTGGGTTTTTGTTGCACGGAGTGATTGGGTGCAAGTGCAGCATGTGTAGCCATTTCAAATGCACATCAGCCACGTCGGCTCATTAACTGTTTTCTGATATGAACCCTTGGCAGAGCTGCAGAGTGAGTCCAGGTAGTGAGGGATTGTCACCGTGCAGCCACAAAAAAGGCTCGAATTGATGTTTCATTGGCAGTCTTAATTCTGACATTTCTGTGTGCTTCACTTTACCGCTCTGTTAAAGCTCTTGTATAATCTAGTTGTGTGTAATTAAACATTGAATACAGCTGTACAGAGCCACACAGCTGCAGCACGTCCTGCTATACACAGCCACTCCACAGAGAACTTTTCATGTAAGATTTTCATTTTTCAAAAATACCTGTTCTTCCAATAGCTACAATAGCTCTGCAGGAGCTTGTCAGTCAAGCAAGATTACAGACTCCCTAAATTCAGCCTGACATGACAGACTGTAATGACTCTGAAGGGGCTGTTACAGTCTATTGTGCCAGTGGTCCCTGCCTAACAGGAGCATCTCGTACACTTCTCATTAAACCTGTAATGGCTCCAGAGATTTCTATATTACCAGTTATTTCAAATATGAGTTATTTTATCACAAAAAAAAAAAAAAGAGCATATCCATGTGATGCTAACTGTGCAGGTTAAATAAGGAAAAGAGAACTTAGATTTACAGGCTGACATGTACCTTTACCTTTTGCAATTTTGATGCTGAGAAATTGCAGCATTGGCAAGGATTTGAGCAATTTTAAGTAAAATTCTTGCCCGCTGAAAGCGTGAATGGAAAAGTGGGCAATACTTTCTGTGCGCTGAGTTTTTAACGTGATGCTGTAGGGACCAACGTGACTTCATAAATAATAGTGGTGGATGGTTTTGGTTTGCCATAGCTCCAAGATAAGTTACGGTACTTGTCTACTGGATGGATGAAGCTCTTTGTCCTTGGTCATGCTAGAGGTCAGGGCAGATGATCACACTCGCCCTTTCTGGCCTCAAACACTCTCAATCTTCTCCCAAAGACAGGGAGGTTACATTTGGTAGCCCATTCAGCAAACCCAAATCACAGCATGGCATTTCTGATACCCAGTGATTTATGTGTGAAAAAGTGAGAAAATATCACGGTAGTGCGGGTTGAAGGGAAACTCGCATCTTTTTAGGTCGGTCACACCTTTCATTTCCCAGGTACGCAGTGGCAGGGAAAGCCTGCCTGGGGATTCCTGGTGACACTACCATGGAGCAGGTTGTCAGGATCATGCAATCAAGGAAATCCTGAGGGTATCAAGATGATGGGAATAGGTCAGGGGCAGAAGGAAAGCTGTTCCAAGTGTACACCGTGACAGTACGTAAGCACTCATGGCAGGAAATCCCAGGATGTTTGGGCTGCCCGTCTGGTAGGATGGCCACCAAAGCAACAACTTAGAGAGGTGCAGTAATAAATTGTAGGAGCTGGCACAGACTAAGCCGAATGGCTCTGCCCAGCAGAGGGTAGCATCGCCCAAACACCCCAGCATGTTTTCCAGGTTTACACCTTCACGCACCTCTGAACTCCTACCTCCATGACATCCCCTTTGAACTGGGAGGCATAAATCAGTCCAGACCCAGGGAAAGCCTCACAGCCTGATACCTTATAAATTCTGCTCATAAATTATGAGAAATATGGAAAATCATCTTCAAAAGTAGAATTTTAAGGAACTTGTTAAAGGACACAATGCATGTTAAACAGCTATGTGCATACAAACACATCTGTTTTCAAGTAAATGTTATTTAGCTGCTTGTATTAGGATTTATTTTTTGGTACTTAATTTGACCGTCAGGTTTGGAGCTGCTCCAGAGGCGCAGGAGTGCCTGTACCTGCTGGCAGCGAGGCCTCTGATTTAGTCACCTGACCTGGGTGCCCCAAAAGCATTGCACTTTTTTAGTGTCTTACCCATTTTGAAACTGAAGCCCAGAGATATTACTTATGAACATCTCTCAGTTAGTCTAGACTATAGTTTTGTCCGATGTCTCTGATGAATCCTGCCCATTGGACCACATCAGAGCACAGCCGGTGCCCGATGTGACGACGCTAGAGGTCTCAGCGTCGCCGAGAAAAAGCTGGTTTTAGCAATAATCTCAGCAGGACCACATGTGTGTATGCCAGGCCGGTGCCGTGCCTGGCTTAGACTGCTGTGCCGGCAGGATGGGCACATTGCTGGGGCTCGGGCGAGAAGCCAAGGCTGTGTGGTGCCCATCCCCCTGCCTCTGGGCTTGGTGCTACTGGAGGGGGTGACCCTGGTGTTGGGGTGCCCCTTGCTTCGCTGGGTGCACCGAGGGCTGTGCTGCCTAAGGGCAGTCCTTGCCAAGGGGTGACTTTTTGAATCCCAGGAGTGTGTGTGTGTGTTTATGTCTGTGTGTGTG
>NW_009647856.1:6848568-6880323 GCF_000708025.1 Charadrius vociferus | reverse complement strand
CGCTGTCCCTTCCCCGCGGGTGATGCGCGGGTCCCCCCGCGGGTGGGTGCGTGTGTGTTTGTGTGTGGTGTGTTTGTGTGTGTGTGTGTGTGTATTTTGGCATGTGCGCCCATCGGTGCCGCTCCGCGCCCCGCTCATCCATCCGAGCAAGAAGTCGGGGCGGTCTGGAAACACGGAGAAAAATATAATTGTGGGGCAGGAGCTGGGCTAACACCCCTGCTCACCCCCTCCAAAAACAAGAGGGGAAAAAAAAAAAAAGAAAAACCCCAAATGTTTTAAAATATTCATAGACTGAGGAGACAGGGAAAGGCTTTTTCTTGATAGTGCAACTGTAAATAAATGCGGTCTGACTTGCACGCTTCCCCCTAAAGCCGATGGCTGCATCTATTCGTGGACAGGCAGGCAGAAATAATCGGAGTGGATTGGATGTGTTTTAGCTACGACGCTTAACTGTTGTTGGGGTTTATTTCTGTTATTTATAGTGGCGGGGGATAAAGATTAGTAAAACGTTAGAGTGTTGTGTGGTGGTTTTTTATTTTTTTTTTTTTTTCCCGAAGGCTGAGAATAAACATGTGCAGATGGTGCAAGGGAGCGGGGTGCAGGCTGATGCTTTTTTGGCTGAGCAGGGAGTTTTATTTTTGTTAAAACAAATTTTCACTTATAGGATATTGTAGAGGTAGAGAGCCGGGAGTGCTGAAGGAAGTCAGCATATGGGCTGCTGTACGTATATACGTCGTAATGAAAGTTCAGTTGTATTGGGAGTGCTCTTCCTCGCTGTGTCCCTCCTGCTTTAATTGCAACTTTAAGCCCATCTCTAAACGAAGCGTCGTTAATCCCAAGTAGTGCTTTTCATACTCTGCGTGCCACTTCCAAAATACGGTTGGACAAGTTTTGACTGTAATATTTCAGTTTCTTTCTGCTTCCAAGGGAGGGCTCTCTATAAACAGAGTATTTCTGGTTCATAGGCTCACTGATTTCCTATGAACAAACTGTGAGTAAGAATCAGGCTGGTCGTTTAATATGGAGGTGGGTCACGAAACTCCGTTGTGATGAGCAGATAAAGCAGATAGCGTAGCCCTCAGAAACACACTGACTTAGCAAATCAAATTAATGTCTGTCGGGGTCTTTGAAGAAGCAAAGTGCAGCGTAAGAGCTAAGTGTTATGGTGTATTCTTGTCACCTTCATCGAGTTCTTGCTGTCAGAATTTCATGCTGGGAGAGATGTGTGTCCCTGCTTGTCACCTTAGGCGTGCAGTCCCCTTCCTGAGCAAAGGGGTGTTGGGGCGGAAAGTCTTAATGCAAAGCGATTTGTTAGAGCGGCAGTACAGTTTGCTGTGGTTTCCATTATACAACTCTCTGTCACCTTCCTGGTTGTTGTATATGAAGCCATCTGTGAGGGTTAATTTGTGCCACTGAAGAGGTCCAGACAGAATTAATGTTGTGGCCTTGATCCGTACCCTACTGACGTTAATGGGAGCAGGTGTAGGTCCCAAAGAAGGCAAAGCTGGTCAGAGTTAATAGTTATGCATATTAGGATGGCTGTTGCAGATTAAATTCATTATATATGGCCAATTAATGTCTCAAACTATCAACTGTTGTCTGAGCCTCACAGTTTGGCTAGTAAGTCCTTTCTGAGGAGAGTGGAGGCTGTGAAGTTTTTGAACTTGACTGAAGAGTTAATCAAGAAAGTTTTAGAAAATTAAAATAACTGGATTAGAAACATGGGCCTGTATAAACAAAATCGTGCTGTTCTCTTTTCAGACCTAGGCTTATTCATGAGGAATGTATGTGCATTTAACAGCCTACGCATCGTTTGCCTTCTCGTTGTGCGTTCCTTAGTTTCGGAGAGCAGGCTGATAATTAGAAGATTTGAATCTGAGTTTTGGTTCTGTCCTTGCCCGCCCACCAGCGCAGCACCTGCAGCTCCTACCAGCTTTGGTGTGATTTACCGGGGTGTGAAAGTTCTAAAAAAATTAGGCCATCACTGTGCAAAGCATTAAAGTACTTGTTCCGTTCCCACTGAAGGCCGTGAAGGTCTGTCTGTTCACAGACTCCAGCAGCCAATGTAAGGGTGCAGGAGTCCAAATGATGGGACACATCCTTAGTTATTGACAGGAAAGTACTTAAATAGGAATTGAGCAAAAATCTAAATACCTTTAAAACATCTGGACCGAAACATTTTCCTCTGGCATTATTTAGGAGCAGGGATAAAATCTGCTTTGATACCTCCTGCAGTGTAATGCTGAACCATGTTGGACATCCATCGGTTGAGCTCATCACCTAATAGTTTTTTCCTCTAGTGTGGATAGGCTTGGAGTGAAAAACTTGGCGTCTCAGATGAGGTGCACTGGATTAGTGTAGTAGCTCTCTTCTGCATTTCTCTTCCACCTTCCATTTCAGGATGCCAAAGTGCTAAAAGCACTTTTAACAGAAAAGCAGCCCTTTTTCATGCAGCAGTCTTAACTGCCTGTAGTAAAATTAGTTAGAGAAAGAAATGCACTAAACCCGCAAATCAGGGAAGAAAGTGAAAGAGAAACTTTAAAAACATGTTTTATTTCAAGTGCATTGATTTGTGAATGTTGAATCTATGTGTATAGTCTATTAACGATTTGTTCTCTGAAAGGAGTCTTTCATCTGAATAAAAGCTTTTCAGCAGATCTTTAACATGGGAGAGTTGAAATTGCTGGAATTATTAAAAAGATCCTAACTCGGTTAATCATTATATCATTTGGGCTTAAAGGAACCTCTAATGAGTACCCAGCTCTCTCTTTCAGAGCTGGAATTAATTATTTACATGTCCCTGTAAATCATGTCCAGCTACGCTGATACCGAAATAGGCATCCTGAAATTGGACGTCACCTCCAGATGTAAGAAAGTAGCCTTTTCCACCCAAAGAATTGTTTCGTTCGGTGGCTGAGGTCTGTTGTCTGCTCAATGCTGTTGAGCAATAGAGTTTTCCTAAAGAAGTTACCAGCAATGCAGCGGCTGGCTCAGGTGGCACTCAAACCTGTATTTACCCTGTTCTGTATTTACACAGTCCCTAAGCGCGTGCAATTTTAGTTTGTGGCTGCAACCTCTTGGGTACCAGCATGTCAACAAAATATTTTGATAATATGAATCAAGAAATATAACACATTGCATATAAAATATACATATATAAAATATATTCTATATATTATTATGTATAAAAAATATATAATGGTCCTGACCCATGATCCATTCTTGAGCTGTGTCAGTTTGGTGGTGCCTGTCTGTGTAGGACTGCAGTAACACAGGAATGAACCACGCTCTATAGGTGCAGGTTCAGTGGGTGCCTCTTCTTGGAACTGGACCTGTTCACTGCTGAGACATTGAAAGTGGAATTACAGATCCTGAAAAATTAGCTAGGAAGAAATACACAAAGTAAATCAAGGGTGAAATAAAATCATAGCAGCGGGCCAGATCCTCATCTGATGGAGAGTCCCTTCCAAGTCAAGACAGGTAGGCTCGAGAAAAGAAGAGGATCTGACTAACTGCTTATCTTTTTAAATTTGCACAAATTCACCTATTATAGCTCTACTCAATTGACATCCCTGCCTGGAGAGGGGGATTTCTGCCCCAGCCCTTGAGAGATGTGAAATTTCACAACAGCAGGAACCTGATAAGAAGATGAGTGATCACCGAAATGTAATTTTTTCTCCATTTTTGAAAGATATTATGTTTATGACTTTTTAAAACTCAGATTTTGACATTCCAAAAAGCAGTAAGATACACCGTGTCTTTCACCAGCCAAAGAAGAAAGCCTCCAATCATTTGGTCTGCCTAATTGGATCAGCCCCTTGTTTCCAAGGTATCTGTCATTAGGCCTTATTGATATTAGAGTTATGATGAAGTTCTCATAGTTAGAAAGGCTCAGGCTTAGTAACTATGGAAATACTGATGCTGTCCTTGAAAATGATGTAGTAGATTCCTTAAAGCTTAGTAATGATAACATAGGGAGTTGCATGGATATAGCCATAACGTCGTAAGAGTCAGGTGGGAAGACAAATACACCTTCAGTGATGTTCCAGTACTTCCCTAAAATACAACATGGAGAAAACTTGTAGGTGGTTCTCTTTTTCCCAGGGGCTCTACTGTAATTTTTGGTTTATCTGTGTCCTGTGTCTCGTCCATACTCTTAGGACATTTGATGGGCTCCTGGCGCTCTTCATGACTCTTCTACACACCCATATGTGCTCCTTCATGCTGTGAAATGAAGTCACTCCACATCCTGCTCTCACATCTATTTTCTTTCTCTCACACACACATACATGCACAAACTCTTACGTGCTGTCTCCTGTGGTTTTGTCCTCTCACGTCCTTCATGGTATCTTCCCCTGCAGGCAGACACTCAAGCTTTTCATGAGCTGGTCCACCTCATGCTCTCATCTGTTCTTGTTTGCTCGGACCTTCATGGGGGAAAAGGCTAATGGAAGTGACGTGCCTCAGGTTAGGCATTCAGCCTCGACTTCCACTGTCAAGAAGACGCTGGTGGTAAGGACAGGGTCTGGCAGAGGTGCCCCATGCATTTGAGTGGCCACGTAGAGAGGAGATGCCAGTAGGCTTCAGTTTTGGTTTTCTCTGGTCAAAGACCTTCCCTTCTAATCAACTGTGAGCCAAAAGCACTTGTGTTGGATTCAACACAGCAAATCATCACTGTTAAGCTGTTTAACTTGAGGCACCATGAAAGTTACTCAATTGTTTTTCCATTCTGATTTTGGAAATTCTCAAGCCATAAAGAAACATGTTGATATTTGTGCTTCCTCTGGCTCCATACCTCCTGTGAAGATTGAAGAGTTCGTCTGATTTTCATGTTTCTGCTGACATTACCAGCAATTTCTGCCTCTCTCTTAAAAAACCCCAGTGAGGCAACCGTGGATCTGTCAGACTGTTTCATCTTTTTCTGAGTTCAGTATTTATTTTTTTTTTAATTACATTAAAGAAACATTTTGCATTAAAAAATATCTTCAGGGGAGAAAATACAGGGTCCCAAAGGGCTGAAGTTAAGGCATATGTTTTCAGGAGGAAGGCTGATGAACCACTGGGGCAAACTGTGGAGGCAAGTGGTTCCCATCTCCGCAGGACGACTTGCTGGGAGAAATCCTTTTGCCATCTGAAAGCTGCCAGGCTTTGTGTAGGAATCACCAGGAAAAAGCCTCTTGTCCGTGTTTACGGAGGAAGATGTTTCATGGTCATTTCTGACCTCAAAATCTGCTACTCTGGAAATCTTAACATCAAACCCAGGGATAATTCGTACTAAGAGGTGCACAGTACCTACAGCACCTCTCTAGCATCTGTGGGAGGAGGAGTGAAAGCTGCGGTCTGAGTATTAATGTTTAACTTAACCCTGTGAAACAACTCAGATGTTTTAGTTTGTGCGCTCTGTAGAGGGTAAGCAGAAAAATACTGTTAAGGCTCCTTAAGGTGACACATTTGTTTTAAACTAAGTAATCCTGTTTGCTATCATGTGGCATAGTTTACTATCCTGTGTGTTCTTGGAGGCTTAAAAATAATGAGTCCCTACTATTTGCAATGTGAATTGTAGTATCTTATAATGTAGATTGTTGGTCTTCCTTGAACAGTTACAGAAAATAACAGGTTTGAGCAGTCAGCTGGAATTGAAATGGGAAAAAAAAGAAAAGCAAGATGGCCAATGGATTTAAAGGCTGATGGAGAGGTTTGGGAAAAAAATCTGCAGCCATTGGTGAGAAGGGATTTTTGTCAGCTCTCCAAGCCTTGTTCATGGGTACGTTTTGGACAGTGCTCGTTTGGGGCAACAGCATAGCATAAAGTTCAATTTTCTTTCATCGTCTAAAAACTAGATTCCAAAATACTCAATAATCAAAGTTTTTCAGGTAAATGCATCATTTTGGGGACACCCAGTTTGCTATATCGTCAGCTCACGTATGTGAGCCTTATTTTCTACTAGTTTCGTTGCATTACCTCTTTTTGCCCTGCCTTGCCTCTTTTTCCATGCCTCCTCTCTTTCAAGTACATCTTTGTACTGCCTGAGCTCCCTGCTGCTGGAGGATACCTGCTCAGCTGCCAGCTTGTGCAACCAAGAAGTGTGCTTGACCGGCAAGGTGACAGCAACCCGTTTGGGTAGGGTTGGAATAGGGTGTTTGAGCTTTTCTCCCCCTGTGTTTGCTCAGTGATCCTTGCCTAGGCCAAAGCTCGGTATAATTACGAGTGAGGACCTCAAAATAACTAATATCAACTCCACAACTTCTCTTCATCCAGATGTGAGCTGAGGGCAAAGCATGCCTAAAAATAGTGGTATTTTTTGTCAGCCGCAGAGGTAGGTCACACCCTAAAGCTTGCAACAAGCAAAACCCAGAGGGTCTGAAGACCTGGTAATGGGTGGCTCTGAACCCAACTCTTTGGAGTCCTATAGTAATCCTGTAACCAAAAGTCTATTCTTCCCATCACAGCCACAACACAGTGGGTGTGAGAGCCTTCTCCACTGCTCCCGCCATCTGGAGCAGCCTGTCGGCTTCCTTCACCCTCCATCTGCTTTCGCACAGGAGCTGAAATATCTCTTTATGTGTTTTTTTTCTTTCCTGTTTGTCTCTTTTTCTCTCAACCTCTGTGACTGACCTCAGTTATTTTTGTTGCGCCTCACACACAGTTCTCCTGACTAAATGCAGAATTTTGGTTGGAGTTATTTAATCCTTTCAAGCATCCAAGGATACAATTAATATTGAATAAAGTTGTATTGTTTTGGTTTGCTTGACAATAGCGAGCATTTATAATAGGATTCTGAATTTGTTGCCAGTAATGGTATTCACTTAACCGGTGAGTCACAGTTTATATTCATGATTACTTAATAGGACCTAATTTTCTAGTCATTTTAGATAGCATGAAAACAAGTTGGAACTAAACGGGTGCTGTTAGTAAACAGGTAATGAGTGAAAGGAGGGATAAAAAGTTCCTTGGGGCAGCGATCTGTCATTTTCCTTGGAATTCAAACCACCTTGCATTTCAGTGCTTTTCTGTAAATAATAATTAACAACAATAACAATAATTTGCAAACATATGTGTGTGATTGGGCTGTTCTTGAGTGACAAATAGCATAGCAATCAGAATTTTTCTCTTTTCTAGAAATCATACTGTTCCTTAAAACCTTTCTATCAAATCTTAACACTGATACGTTTTTTTTTTTGTTATCTGACTTGACGGTTCCTATAATTTTCCTCTGAATGTTGTGTCAATCATTTTTTAAAAAGAAAACTATAAATAACAGATTGTTAATAAACTTTTCAAGGCCATTCACTGATGTTTTCATGTTGAAAGCTGTGTATTGAGTTTTATGCCAGAATTACTCACCAAACAGATTGTATGAGGTTAAATTAAAATAATATTCTTTAGCTGGATTTTTTGGCTGAGTTAAAAAGCACTTTTTTTTTTTTTTTTTAAAACATTGGATGTGCTAAGAAAAAGCTACTGGGAAGCTCTCCTTTAGATCTGATCTGTCTGTAGAAGAGCTGAGCACAGGGCTGGAGATCCTCTCTAGCAACAGATCACTGATTTTGCTTGCTCCTTTCCTGGGCAATATCATATGTGACATTTAAAACATCAACAGTTTTGGACAAGTGGACTACATAACCACAAATATTGTTCTTAAAGTAGCGTTTTCAAGGGTGGAAAGGGGAAGAAGCAAGTGAGAGAAAACATGCTGGCTTAGATGTATTGAGGATTTAGTTTAATTTTTGTTTTGATTTTCTTATATTCCCAATTAGAGATAAATGAAACAGTTTCAGTCTACTTACAGCTTTGAGGAGGAATGAAAGGGAGGTGTGTGTAACCATGCAAAAGAACACAAATATTTACCATCCGCAGCAACAGGGCGGAGCACTGTAGCATCTCTCCCCTTGACCCTTTGCCTTTCTGCTCGCCATGGATTCTTCTCGTTGTCCTGCTCTTAACGCTCTCCCTGATTTAGACTGAGTATTTGAAGGCATGTTCTTCCAAGCCTGAGCACCCAAAATTTGGGAATTACCTCTGATTGTCAGAGTAGAGAGGACTTAGAAATTTAATCCATGGCTGACAGGAGTGGAACAAGGTCAGGAGCCGTGGAAAGTCTGAGGTCTGGGAGCCTTTAACCTCCATGTTTGCTTTGGTGAGGGTTGGTGTGGCAGTTTGGAGGTTGAGGAGAGTAATACCATCCTTGTTCATCAGCGGTGGGGTGTGCAGGTTTGCAGGTCTTCCTAAGAGCTCCAAAGGAAGGGTTCCTCAGACGTGGCAGGTATCTCCCTTATGGCAGCACCACTCAGTGCCGCAGAGTCATTCTGTGATGTCGGTGTGTTTTAGCTGAGCAGCGTGTTTAAAATCTGCCTGCTGCCCTGAGGACATGTGCGTTGGAGAAATGTGGCCGCCCTTCTCCCACCAGCTACGTTACTCGTAGCAGAAATGGATGGGCTTTTGAGGGTAGTACAAAATAAAACAGCATAGCCACTTGTGCCTAAATGCAAACATTTGCAAAGGCTGAAAAGCCGGTGTGTATTTGAGAGTTGGACACTAGCAAGTGAAATACAAAGGGTCTAAAATAGTTGGGGGTTTTATTACTATGCCTTTTATTGGCCTCAAATGAGATCAGGCACTGTTGAGCTGGGAATATTACAAACACCAGAGTAAAAGACTGTTCATACCCAGAAGAAGTTATAATCTAAATAAATAAGACAAAAATGCTAACACAGTGTTGTTAAAGACGAGAAAGTGTGTCACTTGTAAACCTGGAGCTGAGGCTGAGTCTTAACTCCAGCCTTATGCAGTGGACTATCCTGCTTCTTTTAATAGCGGGCACTGTGTCAGCACCAATGTCTTCAAAATGTATTTATTTATATGTGATTCACCCAGGGTCATCACATATAATTAGTTTTTACTGGTTAAGGCTTGAAGATGCAAAGTCTGTATGCTGTTGGTAACAGCGCGGGCGCTTTATTGCTGTGTTGTTTCACAGATGCTCAGAGGAATCGAGGTCTTCCCAGAGCTATAAAGAGCTGGAGCAGACCAGGTGGTTCTCAGGGTGATGTGGGATCGCACTCAGCAAGATCCCATCCTCCCATCCCAACTTAAATAATTGAAGGGACCAAGCTTCAACCAGGCTTCAGCTTTCCAACCAAACTGTGACCCTGCCGTTTTACCCTGTGGGAAGGGGAAAGGACCGAAAAGAGGGAAATCAGGGAAAACTATGGGAAGAAAAACTGGAAAAAAATGAAAACACATAGAAGAACCCAAACAACATAGAAGGGAGCTGGGTGGGGGGAGAAGAACACTTAGAGGATTTGCAGCCATGTGGAAAACTCCTCTGGGGAAGGTGCAGGTTGCGAATCAAATTCAGTTGTAGTTGAGAGAGACTGTCGAGCATCCCTGAATAATCCTTTACTGTTATATTGAGTTGGCTTGGAGATTTCCTCCCCCTGCTCACTCTTGTCTTCTGCTGCCTCTCAGTGTAAGTAAATCAGTGCAATACGCCCGGCCATGAAGCCTGCAGCATTTTGGAAATTTCAGGCACAGCAGAGTGCTTGGTGTGTGCTGTCAACGGCAGAAGATGCTGTGAACATATTAAACTTGTTCCGTGCTCCCTACACTGTTTTTTTGCACAGTACCTGAACAAATTCAAAGGCTTCGTCTTTTACTTCGGGACATTTTATAGCTGGGGCCTGAGATATCAAAAAGACTATCTAAAGCTCTGAGATCATTGTCAGCCTCACACCTCTGCATTAATGGGATTTCTTCCTGTAGGGGTGTAATTAATTTGTTCAAGAGGTTCAACATTTTTTCAGGGGAATATCTGACACTATTGAGCTTCTCCACGGGCTGGTGATGATCCAAGCCACCGTGTTTTGAGACACCTTCTCTAGCATAATTACATAGCAACCTGAATATTGCAAAGCAAACAAGCTCTCCTTCCCAACATAAAATGCTCCCAAACATTAAAAAAGAACCCACAACAACACAAAACCCCCTACTAGAAGACTGCTGCACATGTACCCTTCTGTAGGGAGAGAGGAGGAAGGCAAATAACGTGTGGCTTGTTAGCCAAGTTGCTTGCACCATGAGAAGATGCTTAGATAAAAGCATTTATGGAGTGGAATAATGGTGTGACTCCTGTTCGCTGAATGACCCAGGCACAGGGGCACGAGGGGAATAACTTAGAAAGAAGGGAAATGTCTCATGTCACACATTTGACTTATGGCTTATGATTTTTAGGAAGCAGGGGGCTATATATTTAGACATTGGGGGAGAATGTATCAAAAAATGAGCTGAAAAAAAAAGAGAGTTCTCAAAAGCACGTAGACACAGGACATACAGGTACTGCAGGCTGCAGGGAGACGTCCGCTCTTGGCTCTGTTAAGGTGTGTCTGGGGTAATTTTACTGACTAATTTTCGTGGCCGTAGCTATGTAATTTATGTCATGGACATAAATCCTATGCTCTTAAGGGAGAGACCCTGAAAAAAATCTCACAGAGCTATGTAGGCAAGTCCATTGAATGAGTTTCTCTCATGAATTTTATATTTTTAATGGAAAGAAAATAAATTTATTCTAGGATTCCTGAGTGACAGCTGGGATGATTTGTGTCCAGAAAGCAAACGTGTGCCCTTCTGGCACTGCTGAAAGAGAACATAACAATTACTAAAGCTGAGAGCGTGCTCCTTCTGCAGGTGAGTGGAGCTGTGCTGGGGGAAAGCCAAGAAGGAGAGGTTTGGGGCAAAGCAGAGCAATGGGATTCGGCTACAGGTAAATGCCAAGAAAGACTCGTCTAAATGGGCTGCTTTTTTCTTAACTGACTCTAGAGACAGCTAGGTCCCCCTGCTTGTTTGTGAGATATACAACTGCAAAAATTCATAGACATGGGTCCTTTGGACAGGATCGCTCGTGCAATGCGCTGGGCAACACTTAGTCATTGTCAGTCAAGGGCCATGGAAATGACCGACAGCTTCAGTGCCAGTGTTTGCTCTGGAGATGGTGTGTTGCTGTGACATCTGTATCTTGCATTGCCATGTGGTTATGATGAAGGTGTAGGAGCCCTTTACATACATCTAAATAGATATAGTGTATATGTGTATGTATATATAGTGTATCTATATACACACATTAAAAATACTATTTATGTAGTGATGTATAGTGATATATAGTGCTAGTTTCTTGCCACAGAGCATGTTGTTTGGCTTTATTAATAAATGCATAGAGAATAACCTGTGCCATTTGCTGAAAACTGTTTAAGAGGATTGTGAACACTGTTAATTTATTCTGTAGTTTGAATTCCTCGTCATATTTCATAGAACCATGGAATCATAAAATCATAGAATTGTGGGTTGGAAAGGACCTTTAATGTCATCGAGTCCAACCATCAGCCTAACACTGCCAAAACCACCACTAAACCGTATCCCTCAGGCACCATGTCTACCCGTCTTTTAAATACCTCCAGGGATGGCTATTCCACCACTTCCCTGGGCAGCCTGTTCCAATGTTTAACAACCTTTTTGGTGAAGAAATTTTTCCTAATATCCAATGTAAACCTCCCCCGGAGCACCTTGAGGCCATTTCCTCTTGTCCCATCGCTTGTTACTTGGGAGAAGAGACCGACCCCCACCTCGCTACAACCTTCTTTCAGGTAGTTGTGGAGAACGGTAAGGTCTCCCCTCAGCCTCCTTTTCTCCAGGCTGAACAACCGCAGTTCCCTCAGCTACTCCTCATCAGACTTATTCCCCAGACCCCTCACCAGCTTTGTTGCCCTTCTCTGGACATGCTCCAGAACCTTAATGCCTTTCTTGTAATGAGGGGCCCAAAACTGAACACAGTATTCGAGGTGGGGCTTCACTAGTGCTGAGGTTTGGGTTACATTTAGATGAAGTCAGGCCAGTCATGCCTGCTTACATCACCTACGTTTCATTATCCCTAATAAAGGGTCTAATCCAAAATGCAGTATGAGGACATCCGCAGAGATGAGGGGGTATTTGTCCTTGGATGCAAACTGTCTTTAGCTGATTTCTAAATGTCTTTGTCTATGCAGTGACTTCTTGACAGACGTTTTTCTGACGTTTTGTGTCCTTCCATCTACTGAGATTAGACTTAGGTCCAAACAATGGCTCTGTGTTTCTGTTTTTGTTCACCAGTTGCTTTCAGCAATGGAAGGGGGATAGTGGCTTTTGCCTGCTCTGTCATCTTTGACAGACATTACTTTGGTTGTGCTCCACAGCTGCTTAAACATGTGGTGTTTGACCTTGCTCAGTTTGTGACTGGAGACCATGGAAAGCTCTCAGACCCAGTCTTGGCTCTGTGATGCCCCAGGTCCCCCATGGCCCTCTAACTCCATTTCTGAGACTCTTCTGGTGGGTCCTCTTAAATAAGGAAAATGCTTGCTTTGCCTAAGATTTAAACAGGATCTCTGTGGTGCCCCGTTGTTCATTTGGGGGTGAACCCAGTCAAATAAGAAGTAAGAGCATGATGGTCCTTCGCTCTCTTCTTCTCCTCCATCTCTGTGTTATCTCTGCTGCGCTTAATCACTGCTTTCCATCTCTTGTTTAAATCCTGCACAAACCCCTTGGTTGGATGCAGTGTCGTAGTCACATCTCACAGTTGTGCACAGCTGGGATGCACAGCTGGAAGACAGCAAAGAGTCTTCCCTGAGGTCAGTTAAGGGTTTTATTTGTTTAGATAAAACACCCTTCACGTGGGTAAATGAAGGTGGTGGGGAGCAGATGGAGTCTGTTAGAGCTTTTTGGGTGCAAAACCCCAAACTTGACTGCAGGAATGTGACTGCAGCAAGTGGAAGGTGAATTAACACTGTGCTGGATGTTAGGAGGTCTGTGTCTGACAGCCGGTGAGGGATTCCCCTCTGTAGATGGGGTGGTTGAAGTATCCTCACTGATCACATTTAACTCCAGTCTGCACCACTGCCTGCAGGGTGATGGCAACTGCTTGTTGCCCTCTGCTGCTGTACGGTTATCGCTTGCGAAGTTAGGCCAATTAAAAACCCACCCTGATAATGTCATTGTGGTGGTGGGTACATTAGTTTCTGTAATCAAGTCCCTTTTCTGCTATTATTTAAGCAATACCCCTAGGGATGTAACAGTAGCTTAGATATTCTGGTACTTTATCACTAAGGCAAAATATGGAAGATAGGGAAATTGGTAGTAAAAATATTTTTAAAAAAAGGTTTTGGCTTTGGAAGGTTCCTGTAGGTGTCTTCCTAGAGGTCTCGTTGTGCCTTGGCTTGGCACTCTGTCTAGATCTTCCTGAAGTCAGAGGGTAGCACACAAAAGCACACCAGACCTGTTTCTCTTCTCATTTTCTCTTAAATCATTTGTAGCAGCAGAAAGTGAATGTAAAATTCTGCCTTTGATGTGCACAGCTTGGAGGTTTTCCTTTGGGAGTCACGAAAAGCCTATACTACTCAGCAGCACGCTGGAAGAGCAGCATTTCATGCTCCTTTCCTTACACTCAGGTTTCAAACGGCAATATAAAGTTACAAGGCTGCGGAGGAACAGGTTGCAATTCCGGGACAGAAGAGGAAGGGGCCGAGCGTGTCCCACGGGGCGGTTCGTGTCTTCTGCTAGCCCGTTTTTTTGCAGGGATGTGCTGTGAATTTATTTAATGAAACGACAGAAGTTAAAAATAGTCCTCCAAAAAGGAGGTGGGGGAAGGGGAGAAACACAAAGTACAAGAAGTTTTATTTCTTTTCATTCCATAGACGCTATAAATCAGCAGGGAAGTCAGTTGCATTTCTTTTTTCTTTCTGTCTTGCGTCATTAAAAAATCATCAGCCACTACACTGAAATGGTTTGCAAGAGCCACTTCGCCAGGAACAATTTCTGACTGAGAACAATAAAAAATTGGTAGATGCCAGGTTGAATTCATGTGTCAGCGGTTGCTGAATTCAACTTAAGAGCTGTAAATGGAACCAATCATCATTTCTTAATGAGATATATGAGAACAAAGAATCACAATGCTTGAATAATCTGTCACATCTCTATCAATGCTGCTTAAGCAATTATTCAGTTTGTTCAATGGTTTGACAAGGTAACATGACAAAATCAATTTACAAAGCGGATTAAATATAAATATGCAGTGCTTTTTTTTTCCAGGAATCTCATTCTTAAAGCCTTATGTTTTTTATCCTTACAATCCTGACCCAGTCATCTGTTTTCAGTGGTGCTGCTTGGATGAAGTCCTACGTGGCCCACAGTGACATTATTCACCAGATCATTTGTCATTTATCCATCTCTGGCCTAATGAGACTGTCGTCTGGGCCTTGGTAAAAATGAATGATGCGTTGCTCCACTATACAGTGTAAGTATGTTTTTCGCTTAGTGCGAAGGCTGTATTTTTCCAGGGTCTTCGAGGAAGCCTAGCCCTCAGCCCTTATTAACACTTAATGTAAATCTTTCTGAGTATTTTATTTGTTTGGCAGCAAACATAGGAGAAACTTGGTATGAGTTCCCTAGGAGCTAAATAACAAGCGTTGTCCACAGCGGTGATATGATCATCTATTTTAATACCAGACCTTTCATCATGTTGCAACGGACTGTGACTGGGATGGTCCCATCCCTGTTTGTAGAAATGGGTATCTGCAGCAAACCACTGATAACAACAAGTTACAGGGACTGTCGCAGTGGGCACTAAATGCCTTCTTCAGCAGCAGGACTTCACTGGTCTTACCCTTTTCTTCAGTAAATGAGTCCCCATCCTTTGAATGTGCTTGAGTAGCATGCTCTAATGAAGCTATAGCACAGAAGAGATTATACTGCCTACCCCCTTTGAAATGTTTGCACCTCTCGCCTCTGTGGGGAACTGAGGAATATAAGATTTTTGTTCAAAAAAATCCCTGTACAAATAACTCTGGGATTCCCTCAGTCCATTTGTGTTTTATATAGTCTACAAGATGCCATCAGCGTACCTGGCTGCATAGCTCATTGTGCCTGTAATGTTGTATGTCACTGGGTTCTCAACAGAGATGTTATAAACAGCTTTTAGGGAACCGTGAACACTTCTTTTCACTTCAGACAAGGCAACAGTGTTCCCAACAGCCTTTTAAATATGCCAGAGGGTTGTGTCATGGAGGAGAACAGTATTTCTTAATTTATTGTGGCCATACGAACGCCATTACTGAAATTTCTGAGCAAATCACTGTCCTTACAAAATCTGTGATACCAAAAACTCATATGCTTATATTTTTGTTACACTTATGCATGACATATGGACTTCCAGTATCTGGTTACTCAGTTTCTGCTCAACGTCTTATATTTTCTGGAGACTGCTAAAGAATCTGAATACATACAGTGTTTCCTTATCTATTATTGGTGTTGCTGCAGCCTTTATCTTGTGGCTTGTTGGCTAACTGTCAAGATACTCATGGCTTCATTAAAAAACAGATGTACAGGTCTACACTTTGTTTTTGTAGCTGCACTTTTGACATATTGTAAATGTCCTTAATTGATTTTGTTCAGGATAATACCATCTGCTGGCATCTGTTTCTGCTGTGGCTCTCGCTGAATACTTGTGTGTATCATGGTCTATAAGGACAAGTTACAGAGTTTCGGCAAGGTATTATGTAGATTATTTTTTTTTTCTGAAATAAACGAGAGCAGAATTTGAATATTGGATGACCTTAGATAAACATAATTTAATACCTAGATTAATACAGTTTATTCCAAAGGGCATGTTTCAAGCAAGAATCATGCCCTGTGTCCATGTTGATCTCTCTTTATTTATTGTTGGTGCGTCTGCTAACATATCAGAGCTCCCAGACTGGGAGAAAAGCAGGCTTTGGGTTTATATTTGGCTGCCCTTGATCATGGAAGGATGAGGAATAAACTTAGATCTGCCTGAAGCCTTGACATGAAACTCTGTTTAACAAACAGTCAAGATAAGTCATCTTTTAAACATCACTTACTGTATCTGGAAGGTTGATGGGCTTCTTGTCAGCTTTTAACATAGCCAAGTGTGTTCTGATATGAAGCTTTTGGTGGCAAAAGCAATACTGGACAGGCACTGGATGAGATGTCTGCTGAGGATGCAAGTAGGAAAATGCATGCTGTCTCCTGGGAGTCCAGAACAAAATCCTCCTTTTTGTGTAGCCCACTGTCATGTTGGGTTTAGCTCTCCATCCTCAGCTCAGTTCTTTTTATTAAATAGCATCAGCATTTATGGTAAATTTTATTGCAGTTGCCATCTGAACTGTGAAATGCAATAGAAATTCCATTTTCCAGCATTCTCTGTCTCTGGTCATGACAAGTGCAGGCAAACATCAAAAAGTATCTAGTTTGGGTTTTGTCTCGAGTGGCCTAACTCTGCTCCCAGTAAAAATAGTGAGAGTTGGCCTTTGATGTGAATGAGACAGCATTAAGCCAATTTTGAGACGCTTATGAAGTCTTTTCCTCTCTGTGCATCTCTTGCGTGCGGTGGTGACAGGGAGGAACAGAGGGCTCATGCGGGGAAATGAGAGTCCTCCAAATACCACTGAAGACATGGTGATGGGTGTGCTTAGTGTTTTAGTAGAAGTGGGTCAACAGTTGGAAATACCTGGTGTCCTAGCAGGGCTGGATTGTCCTTGAGCTGGAGGTGTCTTTGTGGTACTTCATACAACCAGGATTCAGTAGAAAACTTAAATATGGAGAGCCTTCCTCGCTCTGCACATGTATGAGAGCTGACATGAGCGTAATTGCAAAAGCACAGGTTCTCCTTTTACTTTGCCAGCTAGTTTCTTTGGCCCAGTGTCTTTACTGTTGCTGTTCTTCCAGTATTGGTACCCCAGTATTGGTACCCCCACACTGGTACACACAGCTGGTGAAAGGTCAGGAGTCAGACTTGGTAAAGTCATGAGCTCTGGAGATGATGTGGGCTAGTGGAAGAGGCATTTATTGGTTGGAAGAGCACTAGATAACGATTCGTGAGACTTGGATTTCATTTCTGACTGTGCCACTCTCCTTTTTTATGACCTTGGAAATTTGCAGCACCTCACTGGCCTGGTTTCCCCATCTGTGAAACAGTCACCGACCTAGTTTGTAACTTACTTTGAGATCTAGCTAATTAAAGCTTGCTATGCGAGATGTTCAAAATGTACTATGTAAGGTGTTGTTTTTGTCATGGTAATATGGTAAGAATGTCCCTGTTGTGCCCAAGTATGTTGGGAATTCAGCTGCAAGGCTGGTGTTTTGCAGATGATTCTTCTGCAAGAACGTGCTCCCTTTGCTAAAATACCACTGACTCCAAAAACAGGCGGCCTGCACCGCCTCAAAAACACTAGAAATGGGACAAGAGAGTAAACCCAACTGAAATGCATTTTGTTTTCTGAAACTGTTGTTATCTGTCAGTGTGCTGGGAATCTCAGCAGTGCAGAAAGACCTTCCAGAAATGTCTCTGAGCTCTCAACTCCAGCCTGCTGATGGGTTTTCTAGTATTGGTTCACTGGTGGATGGACATTAGGGAGACAACTGGAAGGAACTGTAAAGCTGCAAGACAGTTTTCCCCTCCTGTGCAATCCAGGTTATAAGTGGGAGTCAGAAAATAACAGCGGTTTTAGCTTCATGCTGCCAACAGAGTAGGATTTGCAGAGCAGTGGATAAGGATTTGTACTGCCCTGAAGAGCCCTCCGGTGATAAGACAATGTGGACTTGCCTCAAAGATACATCTGTAGCACTAGTGATGTGTTAGTTACCTGTTAATTATATTTTTTTAATGTCTAACAATGTTTTGAAAATCAGTTCAGTAACTGCAGTCAGCACGGCGAGTAGCTACGGTGACCCTGAAGTGATAAGCTTTTTGAAACACCTTCAAAAAACACTTAAAGCAATTGGAGGATTGTCTTTGTTTCCTTGTCTTCACGAGGAAACAAGTGGTACCTGTGAGATGTGACAGGAATAGAGTTGTGTTGCCAGTCACTGCAGTGTTACTGTTTCAAAAAGCCTTTTTTCAGGCAGAGCGCATTCAGTTTTTTCCTCTGATTCTGGAAAAAAAGTAAAGTTAGTGCATAAATTGGAAAATGGGCTTTCATTTAAGCTGTGTGATTTAGATCTGCTGGTGAAGGCTGCTGCTGTAGAGCATTTGGCATTCATCAGAAAAATCTCCAAGTCTAAACAGTGTTATTATGCAAAGTTATATAGTTGGAAGGTAAAACACTCTTGTCTTTTTCCACTTTGAAGAACAAGTGCTAGCTGATGGATGTCCTGTCAAATTTCTTAGAAGCTGGCAGGGGAGGTGAATAGCTGGAGGTCTCACTCTTCAGCCTATGGCTGCTATAAGCAAGGAGCCCTGGGGGAAAAGGATGCTCCACCAGGCTGTGAGTAGGAGAGTAGCTGTGCTCAAGAAACCATGAGGGTATTCTCAAATAATGTGTTGCATGAGGTGTGATTTAGCAAACCACTGACGTCCTCCTGAATTAGGGTCCCAATATTTGGATCTTTCCATTTAGATTTTATTAGCGCAGCTTTTTACTTCTTACAAGACACTTCCACTGCTCCACTAGCAAAGCATATGACGACTGCAATTTTACATGAGCGTAGAGATTTTCCTGAAGTGAATTTTCCTTAGTGATTTAAGGAAAATAACAGTTCACTGAAACATTCATTAAAGCTTCACTCTGCTTAGTGCGTGATTAATTTGCTTATGCATACTGCCACGTGTGCTTATGCCCAAGCACACACTGAAGTCCTAATAGAAGTGTGAAGTCAAAGGGACTTCAGCATGAGCCAAAATATTTAGCAGTTTGATGGGTATGGACTGCTAAAAGGTGACCACGAACAGTCCTCCTGAGTGATTGTCCTCTGTATTTCTGTACATCTCTACATAATGCAAGGGACCAGGTTTGCAATCCCACCCACAGTTCATGGCAGCAGCCGTAAAAGCCCGTGGTTGGGGATACCTGGCTCTCGGTGTCCAGCGCCCACCCAGCACTGAGCCACAAGTGTGAATCAGAGCCCTGCTAAGTCATTTTGTAAAACATCACCGCACAAGTATCTTGGCAGGGTGAGAGGGGAAAAAACTATTTAGCTTAGCATGCTGTTGATGCACCATAAATATTTTTCTCGATTCCATAAAAACTGCAATAAGAGAACACTAACCTTCATGTAATGCCCTTTAAAATGCAATAAGAAAACTCAATATATTAATAGGTTCCTATTTCATCAAGCAATCCTTTAAAAATAAAATAAACTCTGAGTGCTCAGAAAAATAACTTTCCTCCATCACAGGCAAGGGAAATGTGTTGTTTTTTAATTTTTGGATAGCTTTAGCTTTTCTTGGAAAAGGATTGTAGCAGAAAGTATAACCCAAGGCAATAATTTGGGCCTTGAACGAAAACAATTTATTGCATGTAATTTGGGTTTATTCTTATCGGAGGTTGTGCTTTAGGTGGACCCTATAAAACTTGGTGGTGTTTCGAATCATGAGGAAATACAAGAAAGGACACATTATCTCTTCACCTTGTGCATTGCAGGGTCTGCAGAGACTGAAAACTACTGCTTTTTCAGGCAAATCTACTGTTTCCCAGGAATTCCTGTTTTTTTAAAGGCAGTAAAGGGCCTGGGTGGAATTCACTGCATCTACAAGGGTAGGGAGCATTTGCCTAAATTTAGGTATTTGGTATCATTTGGGATGTCCCGGGGTATCTGGAACAGCCACATGAAGCTGGCAGGAGTGACCCTGGATGTGCTGGAGATCAGCGCCGTGTGGGAGCTGGAAATTGGGTGAAATAGCAGTGAGGGTCTTAAATGGCATTAAATGGCATACAGGTATGGTATACCTATAGGCAGCTCATTAGCATCCCCGGACACTGACATTTGGATCCTGAGATGAATGGATGAGCAGAGTCCCTCATAACTGAGGGCTGGTGGAAACATCTCCTCATCTGAAACCAGTCCAAGATTGACATAGGCCAAGAGTCGTATCATGGGGGTGGGGGAGCTGATCTGCTGTTTTGAGGAGGAGTAAGCTCAGCGAATGCTGTTCATAATATAAACAATGCCATAAGGGTTTTTTCCTGCCGGTTCACGGTCTTACGGGTGAGAGCAAACATTTAATAGCCCTGGTGCTCAGTTGCAGGTGATTAATTCATCTGAAATTAGGCCAAAGGTATGTCAAACTGGGCTACCTTGATCAACAGCCAGCTTGAAAATGTAGGTATGTGATTTGTCTGTATTTACCTGGGAGAAAACTGGTTGTGTTTCATATTTCTGATCTTGCAGCATGTTGCTGAGACTATTGCTAGATGATTAAATTCGTGGTAGTTTAGCTTGTGCGGGATTGGGTCGCTGGGATGGGATGGGATGGGTATAGCAGCTGCTTCTTTCTCAGTTGGATCCAGTCCTTTTATTGCATGTAAAATCTTCCGTTAAATAATGCCGGCAAAACTCAAAATTATTTTGGTTGGGTCTAATTTTATTCTTTTCACTTTTTTTTTGCTTCACTTGCCACATTTCCAGTTATCTCTGGAGACTCAAGACGACCCTTTTCAGTCCTCTGAGGGTGGCAGTAGCACCGCTCGCTCTCCCTGGATTTGGCACAAATAAGACATTCCTTTAATGTTGGTCATTTACAAATAAGCTCTTGCAAAGGAAAAGTAAAACCACACGCATCCCCACTCATACCACTTGGGCTGTTTTCCTGAAAAACCTCCGTGTGAGAATTCTATTCCAGGTTTGTAACCCAGTGGGGAAATTGTGTGATCCACCACTTCTGCCCTGCAAAAGCAGCATCCACAGTAATTAAACATTAACACTACCTTTGCTTGAAAATGGCAATCATCATTACTCTTTGCAGTTATGAGATACTTTTTTTGTGTGCGTACTGATTATAAGCTTTTAAAGCACATGCCTACTCTTTATCTCAGTTGGTATTTACACTGAAAGGTGACTTGGATCCTGCGATTTCACGTCAACACGGCCAATCTGCTTGAAATTACTTCTGGGTCATTACGCAGAAAACCAGGAATTTTTTGCTCCTGGTTTAGTGCTTGATGAAAGAGTTTGTCTTCTGCCTTCACATGGTAAAACTGGCAAAAGCAGAGACTCAACCAGCTGAGCACGGCTTTGGTTGTGTGTTTCTTTAGGGAAATATGGGTTTTGGCAGAGGAGGGTTGGTGGAGGCATGGGTAGGTGGGAAATGGAAACTCCAGCTCTGCAACAAAGTGTTCTTCAGCCCCGTTTTCTCTGAACCATCCTCCAGCTGGCAAAATCTCCTTCCCTCTGTATCCAGGAGATGGTCAAGCGCAGGAGCGATGGCTGGTTTTGGTTGCCTGGTGTCCCATTGGCTTTGAAGTCGTGTTACTGTTGTCCCTCTCTTGCACGAAGCCTTGCTGCATTGGTATTGCGCTGCGTGGGGTTTGTGGCTGGTTGGGGGTCAGAGGGTGAGAACACACAAGAATTGGAAAAACAAACCCCCAAACCCCCAAGTCTAACCAAATAAAAACAGAGGGGGTTAGGAGAGTTGGGGAAATATGAGTCATAGCTGGATGTGCTGAGTTTAATTAGCTTCTTAGGTGGCTTTAAACAAAATCACTGCACAAAATGATTTTGTGGCCTGAAAAAAAAAACAAAAAAACCCCCCCAAAAGACCAAAAAAGAAAAAAAAAAGGAAAAAAGATAAAAAGGAAAAAAAAAGGGAAAAAATGAAAAAAAAAAAGAAAAAAAATGTTTGGTCATTCTTGGATTGCAGAAAAGTGAGAAGCACTGAGCAGCATCCTCATTTCCAGGGCTGTGCAAGCTCTGACCATGTTGTTACTGGTTTCCCGTTCAGGGCTGGCCGATGTCCAGCTGGCAGATAGCACGGCTGAAAGATCTTCTGTCTGTCTGCGAAACGCCGCGTAGATGCACCTCACGCTGGTTGAGCGCAAACTCCTCGCTTTACAGCGCAGACTGCTCTTTAAACAGAAAAAAAAAAAAATATCTCATTCTGAAAGACTAGAGGAAAAGTTCTGCCAAAACACAGTGTTTGAACCCTGTAGCAGAGGTCGTGGATCCATGAGTCCTTCTCTCCGTAGCCCAAGCTCAGCCACCCTCGAGGCATTTCTTGGGAAGGTTTAATTCCCATAATGTGAGGCTGGGGAGCACGGACTGCTCAAAACACGTGCATCTTCTAAGCAGCAGTAGCTGAAACAGAGAAATAAAGTTCTTTTCCAGATTCAGCAGTAATTGCTGAGCACTTTCCATACCTTCTGCTCCCCAGTCCAATTAGGAGAATTTCCTTTAAGTCTGGGAAACTTGCATAGTGCAACCATCGGACTGTGTACCCTGGGGAATTTGCAATGATTAAATCCAAAGAAGAGGCAGTTGGTGAAGTGAAGCAGCTGAAGCCTTCTGTAATGAGCCAGATGTGAAGAGATGGACTGTTTTTTTTCAGACATGATGGGATTAGAGGCTGCAAAATCCAGCCTGTTCTTGAATCTCCTGAAGTTAGAGAATGACCTGGGAAGAGGATGAGATCTACGGGTATCTCCTGCCTGGCACTCTTTAAAAAAATGCCAACTGAGTAATTTTCACTGTCCATCAGTGCTTGCTTCTTGCTATATTTTGTATTTCTTTCCTGCATGGGCACATTGAGCTATTGCGGGTCGGGGGCCACTACCTCTGCAGTGATTTGCTGTGCATCTCCCCTTGACTGGTATGCAGCCCCTCGGGAGGGCGATCGCCTCGCTCAGCTGTGCAAGAGCCAGAAACATGCTGGTTTTCTAAGGTTTTGATTTTTAACCTGACCTGCAACAGCAGGGATTGAATTATCTTCTCCGGGAGAAGGCGGCTTCGTGCACCGGCTGTGGCGCTGAGAGCAGCTGTGGCTGCCTGACCCCGAGACAGCTTCGCTCCGGTGCCTGTGCTGAGAAGTCAGATCTGGTTCATCTGGATCTGGTTGTAGGCTCAGTTTAATTAATCTTTTCTTCAAAGCAGATTAAATTGATTGCTTTGCAGGAAAAAAACTAAAAAAAAAAAATTCTCCTCTGCATTTTTTTCTACAGTAGCCAGCTGGGAAAGAAGAGAAATTAGGTGGATTCAGATGGTTTTCACTTTTAAATCTTTATTCAAAAAACTCCAGTCCATGGGGTATGAATTAAGAGGCTGTAGTATAGACTGTCCCCTCATTTTTAATGATGCCAGTGTGACATGTCCTGCAAAAGGAGATGCAAGAATGGAAATAAAAATTTGCTTTACAACCCAGTAAATGAAGAGAGATGACTACAGCTCAGAACCACTCCATCCTCTCCCTGGAAGGCCCTAAACAGACCATGTATAATGAGTTAAAGCGCTGTTATTTCCATTTGGGACGTTTGTGCATGCACTGTCTGCCGTGCCGAGAATATCCTCTACACTTGTCTGGAGCTGGGGTTTCACGTGCTGGATGAAATTGTACATTGGTTGGGTTTTTTTTATGGATGCACGTGAGCGGCATGTGTGGAGTTCATACTGATCTGAGATTTTGGATGTCCCAAAAGTCTTGCACAAGTTGCCAGCTCTCTCTTCCTGCACTTAGTCAAAATTTCCAGACAGAGAAGAGGATCTCTGTGGGGAAACTCGGGGGGAAAATGACCTAAAAATGGAGTGGTGGTCAATGAATTTGAGCAGAGTGGATATTTTTGTTGTTTTGATCTGGGTAAAACCTGTTTTTGCAGTGAAATATTTCACCTGGTTTGTTAAATCTTTTTTTAAAACCTTTTTGAGTGCTGCAAAATGCGAATGTTGCTTTGAAAAGGGAGAATTTTGTTTTTATTTTTAAAAAACTCCAGTGAACTTTTTTCCCAAACTGAAACTAGTTGTGATGGTCTCCAGACTGTATGGTCTAATGAATGTAATAGTCATTACTATTTTTTTTACCCTGGAACTGTTTTGAATTTCATTTTTTCCATCTGATAGTTGAGGATAAAGAACAGGATATTCCTCTTTTCAAAACTGCTTTGAAATCCACTTTAAAAAATCCTGGGCAAGTGCTGTCTGCTGTTGTTCATGGCAAGGAAGGATTCTGCAGGAGAGCTGCTTGCTATGAAAATTTGATTGCAATTTGTGTTAAGTTTCCATTTCCAGGTAACTTGCAAAGGGTTGATAGACGATTAGCAGATCTTTTGAATAATAAATAAAATAGTCAGGCAGAAATTATGTCAACACTGTGCTAGCAGCAGCTGGGTATAACCACTTGTAATCCCTCCTATAGATGCATGCGTGGCCATTAATAATAGGTATTGGGCAGACGTATTGGGCAACTCTCCGGTTCCTCTCGGCCATTTAATTGTAGGAATTGGAGTTTGGCCTTCGCCCATGTCTTCAGCTAATCCGCTGCCCTGCTCTTTCAGCCCGGGCTATTCAGAGACCTGCTTTTTCATGCTGTACTCCCCTGCTTAAGTTTTTTAGGTGGAGTTTGAGTCTGAAAGACGTGTTCAGCCATGTGCTGGCTGAGAGGTGTCCCCCACCTCCGTCCTCCTGCAACGCGGGTAGGATGCAGGTTATCTGCAGCAGCGGGAGTATGGATGCACTATGGGAGTTCTCCAAGAAGTTGGCGAAGACTGGTTTTCCCTGCATGGCTGCTTGATGTCCTGTAGCACGTGTGAGCAGAGAGGTCCCTGCCCTCCATGGTTCATGACACCCTCAGCTGATGTAAATGGTCCAGGGCATTACCAGGTGTTTCTGTATTGACGTGACCAGACATAAAGGGATGAATTTACTCTCCTGTCTATAACCAGAGGTGCTACATACAGGGAAGTTTGAAATCCAGGCTGCAGCTTACAGCTGACCATCTCCTTTCGCAGCAGTGCTGGTGCCCCATGTCCCCGTTCAGCACTCATCGAGCTGTGCCTGCTCTCTGTGTGACTCCTCCGTTACCGCCTGAGAGGAAGCAGAGGGGAGCTGTTGGACAGGGCTGAGTTCACAGTTCCCTTTTGAAGGCACCAGCTTTTTGGTGGGAGATGAAACAAAGAGACTCAAAGGACCATAAGGTGCTCCAGAGAGCTTTTATTCCCCATCCGGTGATGTTTTCTTCACCCAGGACACCCAGGCTTTGCACAAGCATCCCCCAACCTAGCACATGGCTCTTGCCCTAACCACCAAGACCCCGATGTGATGGTTAATCCTTCCCCACGGAGGTCAGCAGTGCCACTGGCTTCACTTGGGTACCCGTGGGAGTACCCCCCAAAAAACCTTGCCCTGGGAAGGAAACATTCTCAGAAGTCAGCCTGAGGCTTGTGAGACCTAAAGGTAAAAACACAGAAGTTCAGTGGAAAAAGGACTACTTGCGTGACTAAGGGCTGTCTGCTGCCCGTAGTTTTCTGCCGCGATAAATGGAGGGTGGGCTAATCTGGGGCAGGGACGGAGGAGGAGACAGGGGGGAATGTAGGAACTGGAGCCGGGACAGTGACATTGTGTTTTCTTTCCTTGTGTTGATTAAAGCATGTGGCTATGTTTATCTGAAAACCTCATCATAGCCTATGTAACTTGAGCTCAGTTTTAGGGATTTAGTGTGTTTGGAAGCCATATATTAAGAATACAATTTATCCATGTAATATTTTGCTATTTTTGTTGGACACAGACAGAAATGTCAGTGCGGGAGCTTTATGTCAAGGAAATAATTCAAATTAATATAACTATCTATAAATCTTGGTGGAAAGTCCTTTTTGTCAGCAGTGCAAAAATAGGGCTCGCCCTGGCACTTTTTAAGCGCTAGACCTGCATGGGTCCAAGGAATTTTAATCTCCCATTTGATTCAGCAGGGATTCTGTGAGCCTAAAAACCTATGCACACTACTCAGACAGCACATTGGGGTCTCAGCTGCTCCTTGTGCTGGAGCATGGCTGTGTTTCAGGTTGGGTGGAAATGGCCAAGGAGATGACAACGGGGTGTTGAGTTTGGGGCTGGCTAGGAGACACTTCTGAGGAGCACTGTGAGCTGTGCACCACGGGGCTTGTTGCTGCTTGAGGGACAAATTCTGCTCTCAGTTGCAAAAGTGTAACTTTGGCTGGTTTCCGAAACACGAGCATCTAATCTCACTGTGGCTTATTGACTTTAATGGAGTTTATTCTTATAATTTTTTCAGTGGTGTGAGAGCAGAATTTGGCCAGTAGCCACTGCAGTGCTGCACTGGCAGACAGAGTGAGTGAAACGTGCAGAAGCAAATCCATCACAGGGCGGTTTCAAGTTTTGTGATACCCAAACCCACGGTTACAGGTCCAGGTTTCTCATTTCCCAGGGTCACTCGAAGGGAGCCACCCTTCCCCACTACGGACTCAGCCACGTGTAGAAATAGAGCCTGGGGCCTTATTCCCAATTCTTTTTCTTGCTTTCATACCGACTGTTTTGTCATCCTGAGCTATGCATGCCGAGTTGATAAGATACACTGCATTGTCAAGCGCTTCTTGATGAGGCACATGCTTAGTCTTATCCAGGATGATAAAGACCAAATAAAGACCAGGCAAAGCCGTTGCTCCTGTGCAGAAAGGCATTGCGTGGCCGCGGGCTTGTGGTGACACGTTCTGACTCCAGCAGTGGAGGCAGCAGTTTGGGCTTTCAGAAGAGCGGTCTTTGGCAAGAAAGATTGTCTCCCTGGTGCCATCCTCCTGAATTTCCCCTTTCAAACACAGATCAAAGAGGTTTAAAGATGTGATGAAGTATGAAGCTGTACTTGTAGCAGTAGAAGGAAGGAACTTGTATACGTATATGTGAGCAAGTGAGAGAGGAGAGGAAGGTGAGGACCTGACCATGCACAGAATTCCCTAGTGATTTCTGTTTCTATTTATGTATTAATTTCATTGCCAGTGCAGTCTCAGTAGCATTGTTCTCCTCTTTCCTTGTTTCTGGCAGTGGTCTCCGCCAAATGCTGTGGAGGGAGGCATAAAAAGCAGATGTGTGGGGATGATCCCTCTACCCCCTTACCTTACTACAGGTCCTTTTTGATTTCTTATGCTTCAAAGATTGGCTTAAGCCCTGAATATGACCTCTAATATGCATTCAAAAAAGATGTTTAATCATTAGCTGTAACTCTGCTTAGTCTTGTTATCTGTATGAATGCCCGGTAGTATCATACAGTACTATCAAGTTGGACATATATTTAATTAGCTCATGCTTTATATTTGATCTGATGAATTTTAATCCAGCAGATGCTTTTAGCTGATCAGTGTTTTTGACTTGGACGTGGTCTCCCTCTCTTATTGCAAATACAATGTGTTTATACTCACTGAACATGTTGTAATCCACGCATATGTGTACAACACAGATGTGCTTTTTGGGTGGACAGCACATGGAGAACATGGGGAGGCACCTGTAAGAGTGTGCCTTGGCTGCTCTCTGGGCTGTGTTTAACTGGTGGCCTTGCACTTGGAAGAGATTTCCTTTATTTGGCAGTGTCTGCTCTTTCGTACTGTTCCAATTTGTTTTCAACACAGCCTGAGTGTAATTGAATGGCCTCTTTTATTTCTATGTAAAAAAATGTCTGGTTTACATGCCTCCTGAGGATTAGGCAGTGAATTAAAAGCAAGTGGTTTTAGACAATCACAAATAATGCTTTAACCTCCCTCCCCACTGAAACCAATGAATGATTCGCTAAATAAACAGATTTTCTCTTGTATATGTTGGGCTGGAACAAGAGAAGAGTCTTTCCCCCAGCTGGCTCCCTCCAGACCATGGCTGGACCCCGGTGGCATGTGAAAGTTATTGTGTGTTTACCAGCAGCTGAGTTCATCCTCCCTAGTGATGGGAAGCTGCTGAATTACTTCACACACGGGTCGCCTGGTCATCTGGGTCGGTTTTATCTTAAGTTGCATAAAGAGTTTAGAACAAGACTGTTCCTCCGTGGCTCTTTGACTATTTTTAGTTAATCTCTGTGACTTCCCTACAGCTCTGTTCCCCCTAATGCAGCTTATACTAATAAGCAGAGACAGTCACTGGGGATGTTAATGACTTGTCTGTTGAGGTCTGTCACTTACTGGTGACTTATGTAGTCAGGTTGTTGTTTTTCTCCCCAGAGCGCTTCAATCATCTTTATCTGAGCCGCTCTCTCTTGTCTCATTGGGATTGCTACAGAGATTTTAGTTGCACATGGACTTCATGAAACATGGCGTATTCTGCACAGTTGGGTAGAGTGTTTCTTTAACTCCTCACACATGCTTTGTAGAGCCACTTGTTGAGCAGAATTAACAAACTTGCTCCTCTGGTATCCAGGGACTCTGTTAGGAGAGAACCAAGCGTGTCTTGCATCGTGGGGATTTGAGTCTCTATGGATTATATGATAGGTGACAAAAATATTGTGAGGAGGAGAGGTGCTGACAGTTTGGATGATGTAAGTCCTGTAGCTCCTGTGTTACTGCATTTCTCTTAAAGGGTCTGTCAATGATGCCTAGAGTTTTGGATGATTTCCCTTCAGTCAGGTTTTCCTTTTACATTAACCACCACAATGTGCCTTTTGGGAGAGCATCTTGGGAAGAGCTGAGGGATGATGTAACTCACTCACCCTTAAGCGTGCTCGATTTTCTGAATGGATAATGCTGTGGTTTTTTGGTTTTTTTTTTTGTTTTTTGTTGTTGTTTTGGGTTTTTTTTGTTTGTTTTGTTTTGTTTGGTTTTTTTTTAAATGAAGAAGTCATTGGTACCTCTCAGAGAAGTTTCCTTCATGTTAAGAGGAACTCGGGCATCTGGCAGATGCTGCACAAAATTGTCATGGGTGAGCAGACTACTACCTAGAGTCTGGTTTCCGTCTCCATTGCCATAGTAACTTATGGACCTCCTGCCCACTTAATACTGTTTAATTTGGTTGCAAGGACCAGCCCTTCAAGGAGAGACTTTCAGCTGTGCTTCTGGGCTGAAACTGGGAGAGCGTTGATAAGAGCTTCCCCTACCTTCCAACTCAGCAAGCAAATACTCAGCCTGTGGTCCTTAACTATGTTGCATTTTACAACTTTATAAACCTATAGCAAAGTCATCTCTCTGTCCCCTGGCTCCGATACCCAGATTAAGTGACTCCACTTATGGTTCAACTATTCTGAATATTCTGTGTGGTCAGTTCAAGTTGTAGCTGGATGTCTCCTAGCAGTACAAATCATGCAGCTAATTTCTGTCACATGAGGCCTATTTTTTCTCTCCTCCTGGAAAGACAGTAGAAAAAAAAGTTGAACTGATATAGTATTGGTAAAAATGGAGTAGAGAGCTATTGCCTATACTGCATTTGGCATCTGTAGATATCCAGAAAATGTAGAATAATATACCCACTCTAAATTGTCTTCCTTCTTGGAAGGAAGTAGCAATAACGGTTTGCCTGATCATTGGGGAAATTTGAATATGAATCTGAACTGGCTTTAAATTAGACAGTATAGCTCTTCTGTTGGGTCTAGGTATGAATCCAGATCTAAGCCGTGGGACTTTAGTCAACCATAATGGTTGATAAAGAGATGAAAGAATGTAATGATAGAAGAAATAACTGCATGAAAACCCCACAGTGTTGTAATTACAGGGCCAGAGAGGTGAAAAGGGAATGTTGGTATGGCATTTTGCCTTGCTGCAAGAGCCTTCAGGAGAGCAGGATGGTCTGCTGGTGTGGAGGGACCTCACCTCTGAGGTGTTACCTCCCCTCCATTATTGTACCAACAATGCTCTGAAAGCAGAGGGGATCTCCCAGTGTTGGAATAACCAAGTGATGGCAGTGGCAGATGTAGCTATCAGATGTAGAGGGAGGTGGATTTGTGACACCTGAGATTGCCATGGGGACATGCCTGTGGGGCACAAAGGTAGATATCATGGGTGTCTAGGTGAGTTCCTGCTTGATGCAAGGAAGCAGCAGATAGTCTGTGCTGGTCTTGGGGACATGGGAGAGCATGGGAGGGATGTTCTGCAGGATAAATTCAGGTTGCTATGTGGGAAACTGAAGTCCAGGGTCTCCATGGTAGCACTCTCTGAGATACTGCCAATACCACAGGTGAGGCTGGAGAGGTGGGCAAAAATCTGTAGTCTCAGTGCTTGGACAAGACGGCACAATCAATCAGATGTAGGCTTTGGATCTTCAGGAAACGGAGAACTTCTGGGGACAGGAAGAACCTGTAGATGGACTGTATCTTTGTCAACAGATTAGGAATCAGAGCAAGACTGCTGGGACTGAAAAATAAAAGGGTCACAGAGAAGCATTCAAACTGGGAGCTGGAAGAAGGTACAGAGAAGCACCTGGCTTGGACTGGTGCACCCTGTGAGCTGGATGTGGTTGATGCTCAGTGCACTTTCAGAAAGTTCAGGAGGACTGTGCAGAGCAAAACTTGGAAAGGCAAACCAGACTACCTGCAAAAGCAGTTGAGTCATGTGCACAGTATTAGGTGCTGGAGTGAAGACAGAACGTACAAGTGCTCATACCCCAGTGTTGGAAGCCTGAAAAAATAAGTTAGGGGAACCAGAAGGCTTGGTGTCAAGTGACAACCGTGGCATAGCAAGTACCCCAGGGACCTGGTGGAAAGGAGATAAGGAGGGATGCAGTGTTGCCAAGCTACCAGCTTTATAGCAGTGCTGGAGTAGGATGTATAGACGGAGGAGTGACAGTGCAAGGAAGGGTAATACAAAGTACAGCAGCATAAAAGTGTTACGGGAAAAGAGAAGCACTATAGTATCCTTGTGGGTGGAAATCCTGGCTAATAATAAGTGTAGTACTAGGATTGTACTACTGACTCCCCCCCTCCTCCAAACCAGGAAATATCAAGTGAGATTAAAGAAGCAGCAAATTTAGGACAGGTATTAATAGCAGGAGATTTCAACTATCCGTACATAGATTGGGTCAATGCCTCATCAGGATGAGAGGTAGTGAGAAAGTTTTGGATGGAGTAAATAGTTGCTTTCTAAAACGATTAATCCCAGATCCTGTAAGAAAAGATGCTGTTCTGGATTTGGCCTGAAGTGGTGCTCAGGACCTGATCCAAGAAGCATTAGCAGGAGGGCTTACTAGTAGCAAGGGCAATACAATTAGATTTAAGATCATAGTAGGAAAAAGCAGGGCACATAAATCGCGTATGGTAATATTTGGTTTCAAAAGAGGGACAAGGTAAATATGAGGGAGACCTTAAAAGGCGCAGTTCAAAAAAGCAAGAAACCTGCATGCAGCCTGGAGGCTGTTAATAATAACGTATTAGAAGCGAAGATAAAATGTGTGCTGCAATTCGAAAAGAAAAACAAAGTTGTTCCCCAAATTCCCTGCAGACACAGTAGGAAAGTTAAACAGCATATCACAGGAGATGGTTGGCATCTGAGAAATGGAAAGCTTGTTCAAATGAAGGGAATGGGAAAAGCAGTAAAATATGGCAGGTCAAATGTAAACAGAAAATTGGGTTTGCAGATGAAGCCAAACTCCTTTGGGTAGTCAGATGCCATGCAGATGGTGAGTGACTCCAGAAGGACCTCATAAAAATGACTGAGTGTCGAAAAGTGGGCGCACAAGCTTCAGTGTAGATAAATGTAAGGTAATCCATCAAGGGAAAATTAAACCATGCCTTCATGATGTTGAACTCAAGAACTAGGGGGAGAGATCTTGGAGTCACGGTTCACAGTTGTTTGCAGTTACCCGCTCTGTGTGCAGTGACATCCAAAAAAGCAAACAAACCCCCGTGTGTGGTCAGGAGGGTGCTGAGAACAAGATATGGGGTGCCATGGTGCCACTGTAGGAAGCTTTGATGCCCCCGTGCCAGGGCAATGCTGGGTGCAGTTCAGGATGGAGGTAGAGGAGGTCCAGAGAAGAGCAGCTAAAATGAGTGAAGGGATGGAGCACCTCCTTATGAGGACATTGCACGGGATGGGACTTCAGCAG